>NC_061111.1:158941172-159236944 GCF_002878395.1 Capsicum annuum | reverse complement strand
TAAGTGTGGTCCACTCCTATTACGATTTATTCACTTGTTTCTAATTTCTATAGAGCTCCTATATCATATGTGATTATCTACAGCTTTACATACTCAGTACATATTTCGTACTAACGTCCCCTACGGGGGACCTGCATTTCATGCTGCAGGTACAGGTACCTCAGCTCATACACCGCACAAGTAGGAGCCAGGATATCCAGCTGCTTTTGGTGAGCTCCAATTTGCTTCGGGGCTTTCCGTGTCATATCCAGTCACTTTTGGTATTGTATAGAAGTTAGTTATATGGTGGGGTGTGTCCCGACCTTAGTTAAACTCTGTGTATTGTCTAGAGGCTTTGTAGACCTAATGTACAGTCAAGGTGGTGTTTTGTTAATAGACGTGATGGCTCCAACGGCCAAGTATTGTATATACATATATATGTGTGCTCGAGCTTATACAGGTGATTTTTTTTTTTTATATGCGACATGATGCTGTCCGAATTTTGTATTGTCATAGAGGTATGCATGGGAAGTATAAGGTTATGAGTTGGTTCTCCCGGGCCTCCTCGGTTACGGGTGCTAGTCCGCCCCAATAGGATTTGAGGCGTGACAATACCGTTAGAGAACTTCTCTCTAGTGGAATTATCACTGTTGACTATGTGAAGTCAATGAATAATATATCAGATCCACTTACTAAAGGCCTATCTAGAGAAAGAGTTGAGAAAACATCGAAGGAAATGGGTTTACAGCCTAGGACAAGTCAGCACGGAGGTAACTCTACCTAGTAGATTGGAGATCCCAAGAGCTAGGTTCAAGGAGATCAAACAAAGTTATGTATGACAAGTTCAACATTGTCAATATACCCAACACATTCTCATGATGTAGACAATGTTTAGTAAACAAGGATAAGACTTATGGTGTGAAGTCTTTTAATGATTATCTAAATTTGACAAATTTAACCAAATAATTTAATCTATAGGATTGAACGTTTAGAAATCACCTATGTGAGGGTGAAGTGGAAGCCGCTTCAAGGAGAATGTTAGTAAAACCCTATTATCTAAGCTCTCATGAAACCAGGACGTGTTCAAGACTGAAACGAATAAAATCATGAGAACTATAAATGGTAAAAGGCTAGTTGTGTGACATGTGTTATCTAGGTGTACATTAAAGCTTGACGGTTCAAAGATATCAAATCTACCGATTGACCGAGTACATTCGATGTATGTTCACTTCAAGGAAAAGACACACTATTTTGGAAAATGGGTGACTGTTCGATCGGATGTGACTGTTCAGAAAAGACATGTTGTTTCGGAATGAAAAGACATGACTGTTCCGAAATAATACACCCTTCCATGAACCATTGCTTCCTTTTCCGAAGGGGGATTTGATTGCTATAAATAATTGAACTTTTTTCCTCAAAGAGTATGAAAAATTTCTGCATTGAAAAACACTCTTCTACTTCTAAAAACTCTTTGTGATCATCTGCCGTTGAGTGTGTTCAGAGAATCAGAAGGTTTGAGGTACCGCTATATTTTGATTGTGAGCCATTTTATCCTGGGAGGAAAAATTCCACAACCTCGGGTATTTGAGGGTAATTCATTCCTTAAAGACACTCCGTGAATTCGGAGGACTTGGTTCTATTTCTTCTTCATCTTGTTTCTTTAAATAACATACTTCTTTGATAGTTCTTGAAGAACTTGTGTTGAAGGTGTTAAAAACTTCATAGGTGTTCTTGATATAGTCTTGAACTTATGTTAAAGTGTTTATGCAAACATACAATTATGCATCCGAAAACAACATATACATAGTTAACTAATTAGAACTTGAAATCACACAACATTTATACAATTCATATTTTCTTAGAACCTTTGAGTTGCACGCCCTTAGTCTCAAAATATTTTTCATCCATACTAAAGATATCTCTCAAAATAATTATCACTTTAAATATACAAGAACAAATTAATTATGTTTTCTCATCTTATCTTTAGTTGTAATTATTTCTGGAGACTATTAATACTTCAATTATGAAAAATAAATAAAGTAAATATTTAATAAAGAAAGATTATATCTTTAGATAAAAATAGTGAGCTTTGCATGTTCGAAGATTGATTCAGATTGATCACAATTGAGCTCGCACGGCTCAATTTGTCATAATGTTTTGTTTAACTACCTTAGAGCAAGACAAATGATATCCAAAGGGTGTGCTTACCATCTTGTTCGAGTCGAAGACTCTAGTTCAGAGATCCCAATCTTGAGTCGATTTCAATAGTAAGGGAATTTCCAGATGTGTTTCCTGAAGATCTTTCCAGAGTTCTGCGCCATGAGTAAAGACAAGTGCTGAATCACCCTCATTTGGCAGGTGCTCTGAACGAGAACGGTGGTATCCTCAACTGGCAGGTAGAACACCTCACCAATGTATTACTTGAATTTGCAATTCTAATTTCTATGAAAAGCACTCCGAATATGCTCAAAATGATCTCAAATTACCACTATTATACAAGAGTGGTAAAGCAGACATGGCTTGATTGTTGTGCCAGCTTCCACAAAATTGCTTCTTTATAATTTTTTGTATTTACACGTAAACAAACAATCTCCAATCACCAATATAATCAAACAACACCAAGTCAAGAAGATCAAATTTATCTTCTTCAACACTTTCTAAGGGGTCTTGCTAAGGAGTAAAGACCAACAACGGGGTAGATTGCAAATTACTAAATCAAATCTTATTACTCAAGATAATTTTTTAATAATATATAATCAATCATCAATTTTGAATTTTCACCCCTAAATAAGAACTTCAAGTTTCCTAAATCGAAAATTTATAATATTTTCAATGAAATTCACTTGCAACATAGGAATTCATTTAATTTTCTCAAATAATTTTTTAATCTTGAATCTTGCGCAGTTGAAATTTCGCGTTAATGATTAAACATATAGTTCTTAACAAAGTTGGTAAGGAGTTGTAGAATAAAAGAATTGGAAAAGAAGCAGTAGAGTAAAAGTGTAATAATGTCACTTACAATATATATTAAAATTAAAAAATATGTATTTCTGCAACATATACAACAAAAAAGCCAAAAAAAAAAAAAAAAAAAAAAAAAAGGAGAAGAGTAATAAGCAAGAAATTTCCCAAGCAATTTCGTGAGCCTTTTGTTGTTCCCATGATATCACAATTTTTCAACAATTTTTCCATTGAAGTTTTTTACCCCACAGTATCATTTTAGTTGTCCCCTCACTAAAAATAATTATTTTAATTTATTTATTTAATTTATAAAATTAAAAAAATATTATTATTTTTTTCAATATTTCATCTGTCATTGAATGATCACATAAAGTATTATTTATCAAATTTAATTTTTAAAATATAATTAATAAAACTAATTCAATAACATACACCTCTAAAAATATATTCTTTAAAAAGTCAAATAAAATGAAATGAGGATCATATATTAGCTGGTTTTATTGCTAGGCCTAACATATCACAGTGGCCATAATGTCACCGTCCCCCCCCCCCCCCCCAAAAAAAAAAAATAAGAAAAGGGGATGAGCAGCAGGTATTGTAAAATTAGATTTTTAGTTTTATTCAGATTAAAAAATTAAAAAATAATTTATCACTAAATTTCTAATTTACTTTTATTTATTAGCTATAATCATTCGTCACAATATTTAATCTATTATAAATCAAGAATAATACAATAAATTCATTATTTTATTAATTAATTTTAAGAACCATGTCAAGTCAAACACATATTAGCAATAAAAATGGACGGAGGGAGACGGGAGTAAATGCCGCTATAGATAAAATGCCAGTTCTATAATTTATTCCATTATGTGATAGTAATTGGCAAACAACTAAATTTTATAGTAAATTTTTTTTCCCAACTGTAGAATAAATTTGAACGATATGTCTATATATAGATAGACTCCATCCCAATTAAATCATTTCTGTTGGTCATGGTTGTGCATAACCAATTATAGCGTCCATATCTATACAGATTCATGAATCTGAGCCATCCAGAGAAAACTTAAATATTTTTGTCACTACAATTAAAAAAAAAAAAATTGATTCTCAAGTTATGAAACAAACGATTGAATCCAATTATTAGTTATGACATGGAATAATGTTTTCTGTACCCAATATAGAAATGGAGAATAACATGTGGGATGTTGTTGATAAGTTGTTCGCACCTTTACTCTAGTGGTGAGAATTCGAAACTCGTGATATTTCCATGTTGGGAAAAAGTTAATTGATTTGATTTTCTTGAAATCAACGAATGGACTTGCAATCATAAATCCATTTTGTGATTCACGTGACTTAGACAAGAATCTTATATCTTACCACCCAGTGTTGTTTTTAATTGAATTTCAAAGATCTCGTTCGTTGTCAAGGCGCATTTTGTGAAGTGTTCTTCTACCCCTGTCATCTTAGATAAAGTCAACTGAAAACCGTGATCGAAGTCGTGGACGAGATTGGGCTAACCTATGATGTACTCGTTGTTATGGCAATAGGAGCATTGGGTAGCTAAGTTGGTATGGAAGAACTGTTGCGCGTGGAAATCCTTCTCCATAACACTACCAACCCCCCCCCCCCCCCCCCCAAACCAAAAAAATGGTGAATAAAACACCATCAATTATCACAAATGTTCGCCCCAAAAGCAGAGGTTGTAATTTTGATTTGAGGCAGAATCGACATTTCAATTTTATGATTTTAATTTTTAGAATAACAACTTCAATGAAAATAATAACAATTGATTATAAATTTAATATTTGTACACATTTAATATATTTTTAAAACACAAATACACTGTTTGAACAAAAAATATTGAGTTCAACCGAATCCATATCGGAGCTTCTAACTCCACCCCGGATTTTGATGGATGGAATATATGTGATCTCCGTATAGCTAAGTTATACATGTATATACAATTGTCACCTAACTAGGAAAGAAACAAATACATGTAAATAAATAAGAGAAGCTTATAATATTAGTGCCTTACTCCCCAATGTCAAGCCAAGTTTCAGTTTCATAGACTTACAAGACAAGCAAACTTCTGGATTACTTCAACCAGCTATATATTGGATTTTGAGACCACTATAAATCTCCCACTACGCTGTTACTATGTTAAGATAAAAAAAATATACAATTTCCTACAGTTAATTTGCTAACAATTGAGGTGAGGGTAGCTCCATTTTCTTATTTGTTATACATTTCTTTATTCATTGAAGTGTTATTCTCTTTGCCTTTTTCTCATTTCGAAAAAAAAAAAAAAACAAGATTTGACTGGCCGGTTTTCGTTAATTCCAGGATTTATCTGAATTTGAAAGCGATTACTTAGTAAGTGTTTGTAGCAAGGCTCGATCCCCTTAAGTCCGTCGCAATTAGAAGGGGACAGGCATGGACTTTCTGGTGACTAGAAGGGATGAAGGAGCCAGTTTCATAAAGCCATCAGGACAAACTCCATGTGGTGTGCTTGATCTATCAGTCATAGACAGCTTAGCAGTCCTTCGATGCAATGCTCGTACACTGCACGTATTCAAAGGAGGAAATGCTAGTGTCATTCGCGACGCATTTGCAAAAGCTTTGGTTCCTTATTACCCATTAGCAGGCCGTCTAAAACTCTCAGGGCAGAGTAACCAGCTGCTTCAAATTGAATGTTCAGGTCAGGGAATTTGGTTTGTGGAGGCTTCTGCTGATTGCACTCTCCTTGATGTCAACTACTTGGATGAAGCTTCAGCTTTGGATGACACTACTTTTGATAAACTTCTACCTCAGTTAATTCATTCTAACTCTACTCCAATTTCCCTTGGTCGTGACTCTTTCATGGACCCATTGGTGCTTGTGCAGGTAAACAACCACCCATAGTCATATACATTTCAAACAGATGCTGTTTAATGGTACTTTAATTAAGGAAAAGGGTTACATTTGTCCTTCAACGCGCGAAAAGAATCAATCTTACCTTCTGTTATTCTTCCCATACAAAACAATCTATTATTACTCGAGTGACTCAAATATACCCTTGTTATTAAGACTATTCAAGATGGACATCAAATCGAACTTATAACACTGACATTTTAATGAGACAGACATCATGTGCCGAAAAATTTTACAATGAGAGGGTCCAACCAACATTAGTTGTGTGACCCTCCATTGTTCTTTTGATACTTGAATAATGGACCCATTTATTTACTTTTTCATGCCACCCACCACCCCACCCTTCCACCCCCTCTTTTTCTTAAATTTCCTTAATTCTCTTTATTTTTAAGCAATGCCCAACTTATAAATAAACAATTAAATAATTGATATATTTAATAATAAATATATTTTTTGTTTGGGACACCTTTAAAACTATTGAAATTTAAAAATACATGTATTATTTAATATTCTTAATTAAGAACACAAACTAATTCGTGCTTGCAGTCACTTTAGCATATAAATTTATTAGATAAAATTGTTTTAATAAATATAAATTATTTATTTAGATACATTTGATAATTTATAACTTCACTAGAAAAAACTTTCTTTGTAATTGCAAAATCTAAGGTAATAAACAAAATCATAAATATATTTTATTTAGAATATATCAAAATTGACCAAAAAAGTAAAGAAAATATTGTACTTTTCGATGTGGTCAGATTTTTTTTAAATATTTTATATTTGCTCTAATTTTTGATAATATGTTTCAAAACTATATAAACTGGGATAACTACAAGGCAAGGTAAAGCGGGTTCAAGACCTTACTTTAAAAAATTGTGGGGCGGGGGGATAGATGGGTTATGGGGTGGGATTTATATAATAGTAGTAGTAGCAGTAGTAGTAAAAGCTAGTAATTAAGTGAAACTGAAAAAATATTAGGATAATATAGATAATTTAATACTATTTTCAAAAAAGCTAGCAAATCACCATAGAATTTTTGAGTCAGTGTGACATTAATAAAAATAATGAAAAACAAGCTATATTAATATTGATAGCTATAACGGAGCTCGTTATTTTATCAAAACATGTGTTTATTAATATTTTTATTATTAAATACATTAATTATTTAATTGTGTATTTAAAAGTTGGATATTGATTAAAAAAATTAAAAAATAAACTAAGAAAATGAAAGAAAAGGTGAGGTGGAAGAATGGGGTGGTGAATGGCATGAAAAAGTAAATGAATGGGTCCACTATCCAAGTGTCAAAAGAACAAAGGAGGGTCACACAACTAATATTGGTTGGACCTCTCCCGTTACAAAATTTTTCATGATGTAGCATGCATGGCCCAATCCATTATAAAGAAGCTCATTTTGGACAAAAAGGAGGTGTTCTGAAATTATCCAAGGCATTCCAATTAGTTACAGGCTTATAGTATACATTGTCCTCCTTGGTAAATAAAAGTGGTCGGATTCGTTACTCTCATTTGAACAGAGGAAGTAGTATATATACGTATAGAGAGAACTAGGTGGGCGGGTTGTTTAGTTGTGAAAAAGTTATCCCGAGATAATTAATCTCGAGATTAGTTATCCCACCATGTATATAGGATAACTTATTCCACCATTATGGTGTAAATGGTAGGATAAATAATCCCGGTACTAGCTAATACCTTACACCAAACATGGGATAAAACAATCCTTCATTTTATCCGGAGACTATTTATCTCTTATACCTCACACCAAACGATGATATGATTGTCATTGTCATGATGTGCAGGTAACTGAATTTAAATGCGGTGGATATGTTATGGGACTTACTTTCTGCCACTGTATATGTGACGGACTGGGCGCTGCACAATTTCTAAAAGCAGTGGGTGAGTTCGCTAGGGGAGTTGAGAAACTGAGCGTTACACCAGTGTGGTGCAGGGAGTATCTTCTTCCTTCTCCATCAACACAAAAAGAATTTGCAGATCATGAGACCAAACACAGCTCGTCAATGCGACCACCACTCACTATTCCAGTCCCAGATCAGCAGCTGGAGCATGCAAGTTTCGACATTCCCATGGATGAGATCAATCAGCTCAAACACCAAGTGATGCAAGAGTTGAAAATAGACAAAAATGTGTTTTGTTCCTCCTTTGAAATTGTAGCTGCTACTTTGTGGAGGCACCGAACTCGAGCAATTCTAAATCTAACAGATGACAAGAAGAATATGTCCAACTCCTCGTCAAATACAAGCTTTACTATGGCAGATAATGCAGGTCAGGGGCGAAGTTACAGCCAGTGAAAGATGGTCAACATAACTACATACATATTTGAACATCCTTGATGAAATTTGTGATTTTGTCATTGATGCAGGTGATGATGAAGTGAAACTGGTGTTTTTCGCTAATTGTCGGCAACTGGTGTCCCTGCCAGAAGGGTTCTACGGGAACTGTTTCTTCCCAGTGACCGTGACGGCATCTAACAAAATAGTGGCGCAAGCCTCTCTTGCTGAAGTGGTGAAGCTAATCAAAGATGCCAAGGCTAAGCTACCAGCAGAATTTTCTCAGTGGCTCAATAACAAGACCAACAAATGTACGAATGATGTTCAATTAAACGATCCATTTGCACCAGGGCCTGGGGTGGGTTATGACACATTGTTTATTTCAGAATGGGGACGATTGGGTTTTAATGAGGTTGACTATGGATGGGGCAAACCTATGCATGTGATACCAGTACAAGGGTCTGCTGTTATACCAGTAGGCATTGTTAGCAAACAGCCGTTGCCCAAAAATGGCATTAGGCTCATGACTTGGTGCGTCCACAGCCACCATCTGCCTTCCTTTCTTAACATGATGAAGAGAGGATCACGATGATACTCTAATTGACTAAAAGTGCACTCATTAATGCACGTGTACTTGTGTGAAATAATAACGTCATAGTTGTTTAACTGGTGTAATTGTGTGCTTTGTGATCCATTTTCACAATTATATCCAAATTATGACTGAAATATTTGTTTATCTACTGACAAGATGCTTGACAATTGTCAAACAAGGCTACATGTTTTTGGAGAAACACAACTCAAGAGGGAGTACCAACTAATCAAACTATTGTGCGGACAGCCCCAAGTTTCTTGATAACAACTGTCTTTTAACTGTTATGTTCTACAGTTCTAAGAAGTGTACAAAATCCTAACCAACTCATTGGCTTCATCCTTTCTCCAAAGATGAAAAAACCTAACCAACAAAGACCACTATTTAAACCATACTACAAAAACCACGGTATCTTTTAAAGAAATTTAATATTGTGCGTACTTGAAGAAAACAGCTGGTGATCTACATGGAGAACACACGAAAAAAGGATGTGACTCTGAGTTCGGCTTTAGTTGCTGTCTGCACATGGTTAAACCAACACAAAATTCTCATTGATATATATAGAATATATTAACATGCCATGGTCAATCATCATCACTTTCATCACTATAGGAAACCAAACTACTTATTGTAACAGGTTCATGGTTGTCACCGTTGGCAGTAGATTTTTTCGCAAATCTTTGAGATTCTTCTGTTTCAGATTTGGATACATCATCGACGTCTGATGAAGGCTGTCTTTTATCATCATTGGATGTTTTGGTAGTTGTCAAAGAAGAGTCTGCAGTTACCAGATCCATCTTAGCTTTCTTTGCTTGTGGCTTGACTTTGACAATCATTCCCAATGGATTAGCCGGTGGATTCTTCCTCTTAATTAATGTCTGCTCCTGCATCAACCAACAATGCAATGTGTTACATCTTGACAAATATTGTTTCATAACGACTCTGACATACACCACACAAAATTCATTGCCAACTATAAGCCCAAATTGGTCATGTAATAAGTACTCCCTTTCCCCATGTAGAAGGGCATAGTTAGGCAGCGCCAAATGACTGAGAAGTACAAGACAGGAACCCTATGTCCAAAGAAAAATGTGAAACATAGAATGTATGCAGCAAAACTTAGCATTCATCTAAAATTGGAAACTAAAAAAGTAACCTTGGGTGCTGCTGCTTTAAGTAAATGATTTATTTAAGTCCATATAGTAGAAAAGTGACTGACAACAAACAGTAAAAAGGGATTTAATCTTGTCATGCCTAACAAGCACCAACACTCACTCAATTGGACATGAAAAGGCTGAAACACAAGATATTCGATGTGCTCTGGTCATTTGATTTTATGTGTTCAATGGGATGTGTTAATACAAGAAGCTCTATTAAGAAAACTACAACAACATACCCAGTGTAATCCCACAAGTGGGGTTTGGAGAGGGTAGAGAGTACGGATATATACCTTATCCCCACCTCGTGGAGATAGAGAGGTAGTTTCTGAAAGACCCTCGGCTCAAATACCACATATCAAAGTCAGTAGATATGTGTGCCTAATATGGTCGAGTTGTCTGGGATTTAGGGAGGGGAAGTAGGCTGCATACTATGTACCTTTGTACCTGGGAATGCCCTTTTGCGCCATGTCAAAGGCCATGAGCATTTGGAACTCGGTGATCAAAAGTGTGAGAAGAAGCTAACTAGATGGAAATCTCAATATATCTCCTTAGGAAGGAGAGTCACTCTCATTAATTGTATTTTGGATACTCTCCCAACATACATGATGTCAGATTTCTCATTCCCGATGGAGTGATACAAAGATTAGACAAGATTAGGAGAGATTTTCTGTGGGAAGCGATTAAGGAAATTACTCTACTGTTCAACATTTGGTCAAATGGAACAAAGTTTTTGGGAAAAAAGCAAGGACGTTAAAGAGTAAGGAATCTAAAACGACAAAGCAAGGCACTCAGAAATTCTCTAAGTGTTCCAAATGTTATTTGTGTGGAGAAGAAGTTGAGATAGTTAGGCATCTGATTTTACAGTGCATGATTACAACTCAACTCTTCAACAACAAGAAGAACAACATACCCAAGTGTATTCCCACAAAGTGGGGTTTGGGGAGGGTAAAGTGTACACAGTCCATACCAATACCACTACCACAGATGAAGTAGAGAGGCCGTTTCTGACCCCCGGCTCATGACAAATAACAGTATAACAAGCAGGAAAAACATAAAAACAAACAACAAAATGGGGTAACACACCACACCACTAGATAATAAAAGAAACAAGACACCCACAGAGCAATACTATGAACTATCTATCCGAAATCCCAAACATCACCAAAACACCCTAAATAAGAAACTACAAGAAACATGCATAACACTATGACTACAGGTATATCGACAAACAAAACACTCCTCCCTACAAATAGACGCACACCGATCCACTAACCCTCTACCCTAATCAACGTCCTCCACACCTTCCTATCAAGAGTCACGTCCTTTGTAAGTTGTAACTGCTCCATGTCATGCCTAATCACTTCCCTCCAATATTTCATTGGACTACCTCTACCCCATCTAAAATCATCCATGGCAAGCCTCTCACACCTCCGAACTGAGGCATTCGTGCACCGCCTCATCACATGCCCAAACCATCTCAACCTCACTTCCCGCATCATATTTTCCACTGAAGCCAGTCCTACCTTCTCTCGAATAATCTCATTTCTAACCCTATTCCTCCTAGTAAGTCCGCACATCCATCTCAGCATCCTCATCTCTGCCACCTTCAACTTTTGGATGCGGGAATTTTTAACTGATCAATCCTCCGCTCCATACAATATAGTCAGTCGGACTGCCACTCTGTAAAACTTACCTTTAAGCTTAGAAGACACCTTTTTATCACACAAGACTCCTGAAGCGAGCCTCCATTTCAACCTCCCAGCACCGATACTGTGCATGACATCCTCGTCAACTCTGGAGGATCTTTATCGGTCTCACGGGTTTGAGTGGGCAATGCCTAACAAAATCACTAACCTTCTTTACAGTTGGGAAGAAGTAGATGTGGGAGCTTCCGACAGAGACAGATGGAGGATTGTCCCTGCCTGTATCTGGTGGCAATTTGAGACGAAAGGAATGCAGATATATGGAGAGCAAAAGTTCTGATCTATGGAAGATCAAACTGAACTATATCAAACTTTTTAGTCTTTGGGGCAAAGTGCAAATAGATGTACCTAGAGGATACTGTATCAATTACGGAGATCCTAGGTTCTTGTTAGGTTTAGATTCAGTTATCCTGTTATTTTTTATAAGTTGTAGCTTGTAAATATGGTTTCACTTTCCAATACTACTGTTGTGGATCCGTGGAAGTCAATTAATTAAATATTTAATTATATTTTAATGGTTTTATTTATTATTCTAGAATAGGGTTTTATGTGTCCTACTTTCATAAGGATTAGACTTATTATAATAGGATTTTATTTTTCCTACTTTCACAAGGATTAGACTATTGATGTAATACTCCTAATTAAAGGAGGTTTTTGGCGAATAAATCAATAAGTCAAATTGCAGAAAAAAGCAAGAGATTGGAGTTCTCTCTTCCATTGAACTCTAAGGTTTCAGCCTCCCATAAACGAGCTGAAGAGATCGGAGTTCTCTCTTCCATTAAACTCTAAGGTTTCAGTCTCCCTTCAACGAGCTGAATTTCTATATAGCCCTGAGAATCGATCCTTCCCCCCCAAAAAAACTAACAATTTGGTATCAGAGCCTAACATAATGGGCGATGAGATCAATTTCAGATTCCAGGAAGAGCGTGCGATTACAGAAACCCTAATGGACTCTAAAATTGCAGCAATGGAACAACGGCTCTACGAAAGAATTGTCCAAGTCATCCAAGAACAATTGTCTAGCCTGAAAATTGGATCTACAAAACCAACAATCCACATACTTGAGTCGAGTAGCGCCCCGACAATTGGCAAATCAACAATTTCTTCTACCAAAGGCAAAACATCGCCTATTCAACTAGCCGATCAAAATCATCCAACAAGTGGTAATTCCCGTTCAACCGTACCAGCGTATAGAAAGATAGAATTTCCTAGCTGTGAACAATTTTTTGAAAGTCAATATACAAAGGAAGCAGAAAAGGTTGAAGTGGTTGGGTTTCACATGATAGGAAAAGCAGGGTATTATCAACTTAAACAGGCAAAGGGACCAATGAATTGGGAAGAAGCACAGAAACATTATTTCCAGCGATTTGGACCTAGTGAAAGTAGCAACTCGGTGGACGAATTAGTCACACTCTGGCAAACTGGTAAAGTTAAAATCTATCGGCGTCAATTTCAAGAAAAGTTGGCTAGAGCTGGAATTGGATGATTCAGTTCACACTACTCCCTGGAATTCGAGTTTGAGGACAAGTTCTTTCAACGTGAGGGGAGTAATGTTGTGGATCCGTGGAAGTCAATTAATTAAACATTTAATTATATTTTAATGGTTTTATTTATTATTCTAGAATAGGATTTTATGTTTACTTTCATAAGGATTAGACTATTGATTTAATACTCCTATTTAAAAGGGTTTTTGGAGAATAAATCAATAAGTCAAATTTCAGAAAAAAACAAGAGATTGGAGTTCTCTCTTCCATTAAACGAGCTGAAGAGATCGGAGTTCTTCCATTAAACTCTAAGGTTTCAGTCTCTCTTTAACGAGCTGAATTTATATATCGCCCTGTGAATCGATCCTTTCCTCAAAGAACCTAACAACTACCTAAGTACTAGTTTTAGTCTAATAATATAAGCAAATGTTACCTTCTCAAAGGAAAAAAATGCAAAATCAAAGAGGACATAGTAAATAATTTAATTTAAAAAAAAAACTGAAGAGGACATAGTAAATAATTAGGAAAGAATTACTAAAATTCAGAGAAAAGGAACAGTAACAATAGTCAAATAACGTGATAACTGAAGCACAAGAAACATCAGGTAGTAGCATCTATTGAAGGACAAGAAACTACGAGAATAATGCTACTGCCGTTAACTCTCCTCCCTGATTTCTTCTCCATTTCAGTCCTCTAGTTCACTCCAAATTTTCTGCTCTTTAAAGCATTTTGCTTAAAATTTCCTTCTCAATTTCAGTCCCCTTGTCTTAGTCTCCTATGAGAGCTGTAATAACCTTGTGGACATCCATTAACTAGGATTAAGAAGCGAATTGTGGAGATAAAATATTTTACCACCCAATCCATCTATCACCAAAATTCATTTGCTTCATGAATTTTAATAAACATGGCCAATTAACATGGTCAAAAGCCTTTCCCAAATCAAGCTTGCAAGCCGCACCTTTAATCTTTCTTTTGAATAAGTATTCCAGGCATTCCCACTTGTGGGATTATACTAGATATGTTGTTGTTATATTCCAAGCATTCATTAGCTACCCTAGAAGCATCATCAATTTGCCTGTCTTGAACAAATGCATTATGGTTATCTCATAGCAACTTCGCAATTACTTTCTTAATTTTTTTAGCCTTTCAGCCATGAACTCTACAAATATTTTATAGACAGTGCCAAGTAAGCTAATTGGCTTGAAGTCCTTAACCTCCCCTACCCCTTTCTTCTTAGGAACTAAAGCATTAAAAGTTGAATTAAGGCTTCTAGTGAAAGTGCCCTTCAGGTAGAACCAGTCAACTGTTCTCCACACATCCTCCTTGATTATTACTAATATATGTGTGTGTCATGAAGCAGGGAGCTCTTGGTTGTCCTCCCTGCTTCCACCTGCTTCAATCCGTGATTTTACTATATCACCACCTAATTAATTATTATAAATTATTTAAATATTAAAAAATTAATATTATTTAATAAAAAAAGTAAATAATCATTATTACTAATATATATAAGTGTCATGAAGCAGGGAGCTCTTGGTTGTCCTCCCTGCTTCAGCTGCTTCAATCAGTGATTTTACTATATCACACCTAATTAAGTATTATAAATTATTTAAATATTAAAAAATTAATATTATTTAATAAAAAAATAAATAATCATTATATTAAAAAATTACTATTATTTAATAAAAAAAAGTAAATAACCATGTATGATATTTTCGCTTCAGCTGCTTCAATCCGTAATTTTACTATATCAGCCTTAATTAATTATTATAAACATTTACACATTCAAAAACTAATAATATTTAATATAAAAAATAAATAACCATTTATGACATGTCTACTTCAGCTGCTTCAACTTGTGATTTTGCTATATCACCCCTAATTAATTATTATAAATCATTAACATATTAAAAAATTAATAATATGTAATTAAAAAAGAAAATAAACATTTATGGCATGCCTGTTTCAGCTGTTTCTATCCGTGATTTTAGTATATCATCCCAAATTAATATTTATAAGTCATTTACTTAAAATTAATACTCCCTCCATCTCATTTTATGTGTCAGTATTTCCTTTTTTGTCCGTCCCAAAAAGAATGTCATATTTCCTTATTTGGTAACTATTTAAAGACACAATTACACTTTTATCCTTATTGGTCCCACTTACAAGGGCCCACTTAATTAAAAATAATAATAGTACATTGTTTTAATGAAGGACAATTTGGTTAAAAAACATCAAGTCTTTACTTATTTCTTAAACTCCGTTTCCGGTCAAATGGCGACACATAAAATGGGACGGAGGAAATAATATTTAGTAAGAAAAATAAAAATAGATATTTATGACATGTTTGTTTTAGCTGCTTAAACCGTTATTTTACTATATCACCCTAATTAATTATTATAAGTCATTTAAGTATTAAAAATTAATAATATTTAATAAGAAAAATAAAACAGACATAAAATGATAAATTAACTCTTGATACTTTATATTAACTTGGCATTTTATATGAGATCCACTTAAATTTTTTTCACGAGTGTTTTTTAATAGAAATGACAAGGAGATAGTATTATAAATTACAATAGCTAACAGCTTAAAATATCTAAGAAAATATATTAAAAATATAATTGATTATCTAAATTTTATTTGTCACATAAATTGAGACCAAATGAATATGTATAAAATACTATAAATCACAGTAACTAACAACTTAAAAAAATTTAAAAGATATAAATATTTGACGGACTCTCAAAATTATATCAGTGTCACTTAAATTGGAATGGAAGAAAATATATTATAAATCACAATAATTAAGAACTTAAATTATTTTAAATATATAATTGACTATCAATACCATAAAAGTTTGGATAAGGAGAATGACATATATTAATTGCAAATTACATGAAAAATATTATAAATTATAATAGTTAACAGTTTAAAATGTCTAAAAAAAGTTAATCTGTTATATATTTTAAAAAAATACGTCAAAATATTATAAATCACAATAATTAACAACTTAAAAAATTTAAAATATGTACAACTTAAATTATTTAACGACATATAAAAAATTTAATTGATTCGTCAAATACTATCACACTCACATATATTGGGACAGAGAGAGTCACATATATTATTTGAAAAATAATAGAAAGTACTATAAATTGCCATAATTAAAAAATCAAAATGCGTAGAAACTTTATATAAAAAATTAGTTGACTCTCTAAATTTTATTAATGCATATAAATTGAAATAGAAACAGCAAAATATATTATCTGAAAATTATGTAAAAGGATTATAAATTTACAATAATTAATAACTTAAAATATTTAAAAACAACACGACAATTTAAAAATTATATTAAAATTTTCATTGACTTTCCAAATTTCATCCATGTCGCATAAATTGAAATAACAAAAGTAACATATTAGCTACAAAATTATAAATAAGTATACATCACAATAATTAATAACTTAAACTATTTAAAAAATCATTCAAGAAATTTAATTAACTCTTAAAAATTTAACGATATCACATAAATTAAGACAAAAAAATAATCTATGTTGGGCTCGTGCTTGCATGGGCTCCATGCATCTAGTCTTCCAATATGTATGGAAAAAGAACAAGTTAAAACTATATGGCCCGGGTGCCTTGACCCCCTGGATAACTTGTCAACTGTTTCCACCTCCTCCATGGAAAATGGTCTCGGGATCCATTCTGTTTCCTCCTCGGTTAATTTTTTAATTCCCTCTTCCAGCCACAATGGTTTCCGACTTTTAGACTTAAAAAGCGGCTTCTCATAATGCTCACCATGTGATCTTTAATGAGTTTTTCATCCTTCACCAACTTCCCCTCTATCATCATTTTATCAACACTATTACATATCTTATGTGCATTTGCATGTCTATGAAATTTTGTTGTATTCCTACCTTGTTCAACCCATAAACATCTGGATATTTGTCTCCAACTGATCTCTTAAGCAATGGCAATATAATCCAATTATTTAATGATAGAGATTATTTCAGAATCATCATACTCACTATTAAGGTATTCTTAATCTTTGTTGCCCAATATTTGACAAGATATTCTGAATTTACATACCTTGCTTCCCAGTACTTAACAAAAGCTATTCTGAGTTTCCAATTTTCTATCTTTTTTAACAATTGACACATAATTTTGCCGACTTCCAACTATAGCTAGTGAAGCTCTATAGAACTGATAGATGATGAGAAACATGCACGCACCGGCTAAGCGAAACATCAGCCTGACCACCCTAATTGCTTTGTCATTTTTCAACATCTATGAACACCAGTGGTATCTCATTTTAGAGAGACATGTATGAAATCATTAAAAAGAAGTAAAATTGCTGATACATCATCAGATAAAAGGCCAACAATCATTTTGATATTAGTGTCTTCTAAATGTCACATCAATTGACCATTTATTACTATCTCATTGGGCGAGATGCTGATAAAGCAGTGGCTAAGAAAGAACAAACCATGAGCATTCAGTGCTTTTATCAAGGCATGACCTACTAAATAGACTAACCTGGACTTTAGGAATTGGAGGCATCTCCTTGATTTCCTTTACAATGGTAGACTTTGCAGCAACAGCAGCCTAAAAAAATGCAAGAATAAGATCAGCATTCTCCATAGCCCCTAGAGAAATCTCTCAGGCAATGAAGTTGAACAATGACACTAAATTACTTGAAAACTTCGCAGCTGCTCAGCTTCTTCGTCAGCGACTTGCTTCTCATATTCTCTCCTTGACTAAATGAATCAAAGATTTGGAAAAAAAGACTATCAAAGGTATGACCCATGCATAAGTACATCCATGTTATGTTCACATACAAAGAGAGAAACAGACAGACGTCAGTATATGTACACATACGCAAATGCATTGATCAGAGAAGAGATCAATGAGTCAGAGAGCATCAAATAGTTATACCCTTTATCTTCTGATGCAAATAACTGTAGCTAATGTCATCTTCTTTCAACTGGTTTTTCCATTGTAAAAATAAAAACAGTGGGGTTCACCATCATCCAAGTGTTATCACACATAAGGATATCAAGAACACACTAAATAAGGTTTTCCTAACTAATAAACAAAATAGATATAGTAATAGACATATACATATAGTTTCAAAAATGGACATATACATACAAGTAAAACCAAATTTCCACATGTACTACAAAAGAATGTAATCATTTGATTTTTTAAGAACTTAATCATTTTGGTACATAGAATTGAATAACTCTACAATTCTACACAAAATAAATAGTGTCATAGAAAGCAACAAGATAAGAAGCTCAAGTAAATACTGGACTTTATAAGTGTATCAACACAACTCCTCCTTGATCCTAACTATTGGTATCGCCTATGTAAGACCCTGCAAATTTTTCTAGTCGTTAAGGCTCTTTAAAGCATGTCAAGAGAAGCTCCAACACTTAGAAAATTTCAGCTAAGTGTTAAGACTTAGTCTATTTTAGCCTTCGAAAGTTGGCGTTCTTATTTCGTGACCTTTACGTCCATAAAGGTTTGATATTTAAGTTAATCCATGCTCAAGGGGTTCCCGGATGAGTTTCGAATTTTTCGGACCTCGTGTAGACCAAGTTCCAATTCCCAAAACAGTGGACCAACGCGATCTGGCGCGCCACATCGCCTATCGCGTTGGCCAATACTTTTCCGGGACTGCCAGTCAAAAGTACTGAGGCTCAACGCGATCATGGCGCGACGCGTCGGGTATCGCGTTGATGCCATCGACGCGCCGCGTCGACCAGCGCGTCAGTACCCAGTTATCAGTCATTAAAACAGCCACGACCCCAGGGTTATTTCAGTCTTTTCCCCACTCTTATATAACCCTATAACACGAGATTCAGCTATTGTTTACCCACATATACGAGTTTTCTCTCAATTTTCCTCAAGAACACACTTAGGGTTTTCAATTGAAGATCCAAATTCAAGAAATTCCACCGTCAATCTTCGTAGAATCAAGAACTAAGGTATGTTAGATATTGATTCTTGGGTTCCTTTCACCCAAGAAGTTCAAGAATCCTTTTTAAAATTATAAAGTTTGTGTATTTATGAGTTTTCATGATTTATGTGAATTGAAGTTCATGATTATGTGTTGTTGAGTTTTAATTCATGATTTAGACTGCAAGTTTCAAGAATTGATTCTAGTATGTGGTGAATTTCATGATATTCATAATAAACCCTACAAGATGGATGTTGATTGATGTAACTATGTTAATTGAGTGTGTTGAATGTTGTATGACCAAAGTATGCTCCCCATATGTTTGATAAAATGCTTATATGACGGAAATAGAGCCATTATAGCATGTTGACAAGAAATCCCCAATTGTGTATAAGTTAATGCATGCCAAGTGTTTGTTGAAAGGCCTTAGTGAATGAATTATGATATGTTGCATGCATTCCTTATTGAATGAATTATGAGATAATAGTATGCACTCCCTATACATTTACATGTTTAAGACTTCCAAGTGCTTGAAGAGATGCCTCATTGATTGTGTTGTGAATGACAGCCTATTGCCATGTTATGTATGAGTTGTCCTGTCTTGTATTATTTATGTTATCGAGTCCTGGGGGTATCTATACCCTACAAATTAGTTGCTTGTCTAGAGCCAGTGTCAGTTTCACGATAATCTCAGTCATGCCATGATTAGTAGTACTCTCAGTCAGTTACAGAACTCAGTAGAACTCAGATAGTTACAGAACTTGGGAAATCTCAGTAATCTCAGTATCAGTAGCATTCCAGCTTCAGTTCAGTAATCAATTCAGAACTCAGTAATATTCCGCCAGTCAACGGAACTCAGTGAATCCAGTTTAGCTTAGTCAAACAAGTACGATCAGTAACAGTTCAGTCAAGCTTAGTATGATCTAAGAAATCAGTTCAATGTCTTTCAGTTGGGAGTAGGATTCAGCACCGAGCGAACCTAGGGATGGGGGCTCACCCGCTAGATAGGACTGAGATCCCTAGAAGCAATTCCTAAGTTCCAGAACTACATAGCCAGCGTAGGCATGAGATGTCACCCGTTAGATAGGACTGACATACTCCGGGATCACCCGCTAGAATAGGACTGATCTCAGAGGTCACCCGCTAGATTAGGACTGACCCCATAGCAATTGTCTTTACCCGTGGCACAATACTGACACCCTTCTAGCTGGGGTTACAGGTTGGACCCCACTAATTCAGATTCGAGGCATGTCGGTTAGATGACTACATCCCACAGTCTCATTTTTAGAATCAGTCTCAGTAAAAGAACTCAGCTCAGTAGCTCAGATCCAGGACTGTTAGATACAGTCACTCATTAGCATTATCAGTGGACTCAGAGATCACCCGCTAGATAGGATTGATCTCAAATACAGTCAATTAGTATCAAGTACCAACAGATTCAGAGATCACCCATTAGATACGACTGATCTCAGATACAGTTAATCAGTTTTAGTAACCTCAAATATCAATATCAGTAGATTCAGTTATTCAGTATCCCAGCATTAGTAAACTCAGATGTCAGTAAATCAGCATTCGGGACTCGGTATTCAATCACTACGATTTCAGTTATAGTTTATGCATTCATGCATGAATCCTCATTCAGCATACTCAGATTATTTAGTCAGTATAGTTCATGCATATGAGCCCTTGCATTCAGCCTTACCCCATCTAGCATACCAGTACATTCTCACGTACTGACGCATACTTTTCTTTTGCGCTATGGTGTCTTATACCATAGGTTCAGAAGCACGGGATCTCGAGCACCCTTAGCAGTTCAGACTCAGTCAGCAGCAGCAGACTTAGCAGTGAGTCCTCATCATTCGAGGATGGTTCTATTATTTCATTATATTGCATTAGATTCAGTATTCTTCAGTAGATGGAGTTAGTTGGGGGATTGTCCCATCAAATCCACAGTTCAGACAGTTTAGAGGCTTTCAGACAAGTTGTTCAGACAGTTGTTTTAGTTTTGATATTGTTAAACTTTATTCAGTTTTATTTTAGTATTGAACCTTATGGAAAGTTTCCGCCAGTTTTCCGCATTTTTCAGTATATTATGCAGTGCTCAGTTACAGGTATCAATTAAGGTTTAGCTTGTGATCCTTCGGAATTATGAGCACCGTGTAGCATCCGGGGTACTAGACTCGGGGTGTTATAGCCTACCAGAACCTTCTACTTCTATGGTGTTCTTTCCTTTAACATTCACATGGATTCCAAGATATTACCCTTTTAAGATAATTTATTACACCTTTTAAGATAATTTTTCACGACGTTATGCCACGTTCACCTTGTTCCTTTTAGCATATTTATCATTATAGTATCACAACGCTTGACAAAAATAATGTGCATTTTGGCACTCTAGGACATAGCTATGTCATTTCTCAGCAAGCTAGCTCACCCCTAGGCTACAAGCTTGAATGCTATAAAACAACAACATCACACCCAGTATAGCAAGTGGGGTCTGGGAGAGTGGTATGTACGCAAACCTTACCCCTACCTTACGAGTTAGACAGGTTGCTTCCGGTAGAACAAGCTGAATGCTATACATTTCAAGCAAACTTCTCATATTCTACCCCCTATAATTAGTTTTTGTATCTTATGTCAATGAGATTGAATCTAATTTTTTCTACTTTTTTGACTGTATCTCCATTGTACCAAGCCATCCGCATATATACTACAATCAACAAATCTTAAATAGTGAATCATTAACATACATTTACACTCTGCAAAAAGAGAGGTTCTTACTTGGAAGAAAACTTTAAGGAACCTTAAGCTGATATAAGCAGCTGAATTTTGAGATTGTCATTAGATAATAGTCACTGCTCATGTAAACATTATATCTCAAGTTAGTTAATTAAATGAGTCCTTAAAGCAAGAAAAGAAAACTTATCCCATCAAATGTGACAGAAAAACGTGGAAAAGACACAGCATGTGTAGCTTATCTATTGAGTACAGGACATTATAGCAATGCCTCAGCATGCACAGGTTATCTATTAGTGGTATCCCAGACAAATATAAAGAACTTAACAACATCTAACCATTTCAAGCTTATCTAGAAACTCAGTCTCGTCCTCATCCAAGGCTTTGGGTGGTCCTGCAAGAACATTAGGAGATACATTTCCAACCAATTGTAAGTAAATTGTATAAAGAAAATGAATAATCGTAAGGCGTTACACAAGAAACCAAAAAAAAAGAGAACCTCGATTACTCACGGTGTTTAAATCGTTCATTAAATTCAGCATCTTTTTTGTCCTTGTTCTCCTTCAAGATCTGTGGTTTCAATAAAAATTACAACTCAAACAGAAGATTTGAAATTTGAGTGCACATACATACCACAAAGTAGAACACATGACCCAGAGCTACTTTCACACAAAAGACCGAAACTCGAAAGGATAGTCGGTGAAAAGGAAAACTAACAAACATTGTATTGTTATTCAATTAACTGAGCGTTAGATACCAATTACTAAAATATTTGCCCCAAGACCAAGTTTCCCGTGACATTTATACTAGGAAATCTCGATACAGTATGTACGTATCCCGCAAGGATACATGCACTTTCTTGCTTAAGTTTAGTGTATCTTGAAGAATTAACACAAATTTCACAAGTATCCACACACATTTGGGATGAGTAAAATAAAGAAAACATGTAACGTGCTCCCTTAGTTTAATTTGTTTGTCTGGTTTTGACTTGGCATGGAGTTTAGAAAGTAAAAAAGACTTTTGAATCTAATAATCTTAAACTAAAATATGTAGATTATACCAAAATGACCTTTAATCTCGTAATCATAACCACGTAATGTGGAAAGAACTAACAGAAACAAAACTACATATTTTTTGAACGGAGTAAAAAGGAAAAAGTAATAGAAAAAAAAAATGATAATAATATGTAGATGGGAAGCAGATAGAGGAAGAAAACAGAATTAGGTAGGACCTCAAAAAGAGGGCGATCTCTCTGAGCAGTTCCGTCTTCAACCCGAGCACCTCGAGTGTTCTTCAGTTGTGCCAACTACAAAACAAACAAACAAACAAAACGCACGTTTAAGCAAATAACATTCATTCGACTCTTGACTCTTGTGTAGAGAGGAAAAGGGGGGGGGGGGGGGGGGGGGGGGGGGGGGTTAGGTTTACCTGTTCTTCGGAGACAAAATTCATCAACCGCACGGGAGGTGGGAAATCTTCGTCCGCCATAATTGAGCTGTTCAATGAACTGTGTGTTTTCCCCTTTCTTGTCCAATTTCAATCCCTAATTGGACCTCTTTTTTAACTCTTTAGTTTGCTAATGATGGAAGAGAAAATGAGAAATCAATGAGAAATCAATAATCATACTTATGTTCTTTTTATTTCTCATTCGGCATCTTATATTTATATATTGATATTGAAACTCCATCAATCTGTATTTTTAACTGCGGTGGATTCATTTCCGAGAAAACTCTGGAGTCTCGATCAATAATCATATTACTAAAGTAATACTTTTCTTTGTATTTTTAGTAAAAACTTACATATACGCATTATTTATTAAAAAATAAAATAAATATTATTCAACTATAATTAAATGATAAATTTTTATACTTGAAGTGGATTCAGAATTACATTGAATGGGTCAATTTTGCATTAAACCCCTAATATTGTTAAACTATGAATTTGGATCTATTTATTAAAATTTTAATAGGTTTTTAAATGTAATTGAAGTGCCACAGCCCCTCTGTAGTAATGTAAGCTAAAAACAACTTAAACTAAACAATATAGTTTATTAGATAAACAACTTTGGGTCACATTGTTGTTACCGTTAATCAAAGTTAACTTCAACTTCAAAAATTTTAAATAAAGTGATATTTCTTTTTATATTTTTATGGCCAAACACTACTAAGTTTACTTAATTTTTATATGGTGATTTATCCTATTAATCTTTTAAAGAGGTGACAAATGGAGTACAAAATAGATTGTGCATCTGTCATGTGACCCATTGATCTTGTCGTGTTACCCATTGATCCTAAGTAATATCTTGTGTTACCAATTGATCCCAAGTAATATCTTTACACAAAGTAAATTTTTTTAAAAAAAAAAAGGTTTGATTTATTTATTTCTCAAATTTAACATGGAACATCTTATCATGAAGACAATAAGTATTTTTTTGTTTCTCAACATTCAATTATCTGCGACGCAATTCATGTCTAAATTACTATCACACCTTATCATTTTTGATGGTTTGAACTGCACAAACAAAATTAAGGGAACAGCCCAAAGAAATACTATCAAGGAAAAATGGTAAAGAGAGAACCAACATTTAGTGGTAAGTAAGAGTGCAAATCTCGGCAGTAACAAAAATCTGGCATTTAGGCAGAGGATGGTTAAAAAAGCTAAGCAGCTGCAGTTTGAGATTCAAACCGTGCACTATCGACACTCAAAATTCCTTCGCCACAGAAAAATAGCAAAAAGTAAGTCATATTCAGGTGGCTTGTCAATTTTTTCCTTTGTTCATTTCATCTTTAATTTGAAATAATGAAAATAGTCTCTCAGATTGTCATTTTAAATCGTATTAAGTCCCCCTAGTCAGTTCAGTAATGAAATTGCGTGCAAACACTAAAGATAAAAATTCCATAGTAACATTTTCCAATCTACCTAAACTTCAGTGAGCAAAATTACTCAATAATTGTGTGGGTGCAAATACCTCAAGAGATAAGACGAGAAAAGACAACAGCAAGCAAGAAGCAAAAGGTACAGCAGCACAAGTTGCTGCTTTTAGCTGATAGGTGGGCGTAGAAACAATGGTACTACAAGGAAACCCAAATGTGTAATATGCCATTTATATTGGTACTTCTGTTTGTCTATTGAGGACTTGCAGAACTTGATTTCTAAGACAACCAGATGAGTGCTGAACCAATACCTGATTTAAGCTAAGGTGGATCAAATAAAAAATAGGTAGACAATCTTCACATCAGTTTTTAAGCCATCGAATTCACGTTACCCAGTGAAGACGGATGGAAATACAATACTTCTAATTCTTCTTATTGACCACACTGCAAAGTACAACAGCTTTGATGCCAACACATGTCATTTGGTCAAAGTTCTAAGGCATATCACTAAAATTTCACACTACACACAAGATGAAAGGGTCTTAAGCACAAAATGTTACTAGTAAATTGTGCAGAATTCTATAGCAAGGAGCTAACTTATTAGGATGACTGGCACAACACGCTAAGATTAAAAGCATTCTGGGAACCCAATTAATAACACACAGCATTCGAGGGAAGTGATGAAATTCCAAAAAATAGAGCATCAACGAAGAAAATCTACAGGAGTGCTCAACTCCATAGGATTTGGCTGAAAGTGGAACATTACCATCTGGGCATAACTTGCAGATTATCATAAGCAGCAATGACCTAATTTAAGAATTCCTCAACAATCCCCTAGAACAGCCATTAGAGGAGTACGAATTCATTCTCTTGAACAAAGTGCAGGCAAGAACCAAGAAGATAACAGTAACAACACAACATATTCACAAGAGGAAACAAGAAAAAGTATATAGGGACATGAGCATCTTCATCTAACATAAGACACGGTGAATTAACTGGAGCAAGTAGGCTACTATCACAACAGAACATCGTCACGAGCAAAACTCTAGCACCTGATCTTAGATTCAAAAACATTACACAACGATCTTAGATTCAAAAACATTACACAACGTAACCAGAAAGAATATTTGAAATGATCCACAAACTTATCTGTAGATCAGTACATAAGCACGTGTTATTTGCAAAACCTTGTCCTTACTACAATAGAATCTCAAGTTATTTTGCACTGGACCTGATCTAGTACTTTATTTAGTATCACATTATAAAAGGAGGGGTGAATTTGAGATGTTCTAATAGCCTATATGCATATCAGAAATGGGGACATGTCATTTTTTGGACCTTGTCCTCTCAGAACTATGGTTTCTGAAATTATATTGCAGGTGTATATGAGATGTTTTACATAGCCTCTACGAAGATCAATCCAATGGCATATGTTATTTATTAAATATAGTCTTTCTTGAAAAAACTTCCAGTTAATCTATATGTCAAGATGTTTCAGAAGCGGTAAAAGATTTCACAAAGAACAACAGCATACCCAGTGTAATCCGACAAGCTGGGTCAGGGAAAGATGGTGTGTACATAGCCTTACCCTAACTTGCATAGGTAGAGAGGTTGTTTCTTCTGGACTTTCTGCTCAAGTAAAGCCAACAAAGCTTTAACAAAGTGAGGAGAAGAAAATTTCAACACGTTATAACCAAATTGTTCAACACATTATAACCAAATTGACATTTACTTGCTCTTACTGAGGCTCCTTAGTAAAGCAACATCCATCCCTTTCTTTTCTGTCAAAAGCTCATGAATCATGTGGGCGTGTTGGATAAAGGGGTTAGACACAAGAAGAAGTGAACAACAAATAGATATATCTAAATATCAGATAAGAATTAAGTCCCAACATCTCAGTATCAGACAACAACAACATGCCTAGCGTAATCCCACTAGTGGGGTCTGGGAAGGGTAGGATGTACAGACCTTACCCCTACCATTTGGATAGAGAGGCTATTTCTGATAGACCACCAGTTCAAAGGAAGTAATCAAATCAGGAATAAAGGGAAATAACGACAGCAAATAAAACAAGATAAACAACGCAAATGAAATAACAATAGTAGTAAGAAATGAAGAAAAAGATACTATATGAATACTAAATAAGGAAAAGATGAGTAGAGGAATAAAGGGAAATAACGAAAACAAAGTAGCAAGAAAAACAAAGCAAATGAAACAACAATAATAGCAAGAAATGAATAAGAATAGTAAATAAGGAAAAGATGAGTAGAGGAGACTAGCCCCTTAGCTCTCCAATATACAAGTAGGACAACACTCGGTCACCCTCCAACCTTTACCTTTATCCTCGACCTTCATACCCTCCTATCGAGCCATGTCCTGACTAATCGCCTCTCCCAATTCTTTTTCAGACTTTCTCCTCTCCTAAAACCTACTATAGTCAATTCTTCACACCTCCTATCTGGTGCATCCGGCACGTCTCCTCTTTACATGCCCGAACCATCTCAGTCCGCTTCCTTTTTCGTCTACCATGGAGGAACTCCCACCTTGTTTCTTATAACTTCGTTCCTAATCCTCTCCTTCCTCATATGCCACACATCCACCTGAGTATTCTCATCCCCGTCACCTTCATCTTTTGAATGTGAGCATTCTTCATTGGCCATCACTCTACCCCATATAACAAAGTAGGTCGAACCACCTCTCTCTAGAACTTACATTTCAATTTTGGTGCACATTCTTATCACATAGTACCCCAAACGCTACTCTCCATTTAATCTACCCCGCTCCAATACAATGTGTGAGGTCATCATCTATCTCCCCGTTTCCTTGGACTATAGATCCAAGATACTTGAAACTTCCCCTTTTGGATATGACTTGTGTAGCAATCTTCATTTCCACCTCTACCTCACGCATAACATCACTGAACATGCACTACATGTACTCTGTTTTAGTCTTTCTTAACATGAAACCTTCGGATTCTAGGATCCGTCTCCAAACTTCCAGCCTATTGTTAACTCCAGAGAATCTCTTAAAAATTCTTTAAATATAAATATAAGTTACCCCTAATACTTTGGGCTTTAGTATAGTATAAGAGCACAGTACATGAAGTATGAGCTAGGCATACATGTTTAAGTCGAAAAGGGTAGAGTGACGGACCCATTATCCACCAAGTTTCAAACTGTGCACCATTGGCATAGGGAATTCCTTTAGTTACCAAAATTATAAACACAAAAGTCAAAAAAACATCTACAAGCTTTTTTGCTTAGAGTCCATGCACACAGCCCTATAACTTGCTTATCAACGCGCATTACACGAGTACTACTCAATCTTAACACTGTTTGACTATGCCAATTGCGGCCTCCTCTTTACTAGCATCCTTTCATACGATAGATATGTTAACTAACACCGGGTAACGATGTGTGTGTGTGATTTGAGTAACTAACTTATTGATTAGGCATAACAATGTCAAGCTATTCATTAAAAGGGGGCTCACTACCACTTACTGGATAGTACCACAAGAAAGACGAAGGTCATAAAACACTTTCTATACGTTTCGAAGACTAAATTGGCATGGGTGATAGGAAACAAAGTTACTAACCTCAACCAATAAAATCAGTAAGGATAAACAGAGAATAAACTCAAGCAACAGCGAAAGGAAAACAACTTAGAGAAGGAACAGTAGCAGGTCAGTGGCAACTCATTAACAGAATGCACAAGTGCCCAGCCCAGGCCAGGACATCATTCCTTTCTCCTCCTCTAGCTGCTGGTGAGGGTCAATCGACCGATCCCTGGAACCACATTCGTTGATACGTATATGGATAGATTGATAATGGTTCTTCCGCTCGATGACGAGGGACCCCAAACACTCATTAAACAAAGATACATCATGCTAGAGAAAGAGATAGATTTCCAAAAAAATTCCTTCTTCAAAATTGCAAACATAGTAGAGTAAAAGACCAGTACATAAGATTACCGCTTCAAAAATTGGATCGATGAAAACAATTTCAAACAAGAATCGATTCTCTATATCGTTCCAATTTCATTTGATGTCCCCGAAGGGACAAGGACTCTAATTTCTACCCATATCTTTAATGTTTTAATAATCTGGCCATGCTTCATTTTCCCGCTGAGGAAAGATGTTTATTCTTGAGACCTGTTTGGCTTACTCCAACCAAAGGAACAATCTGTCTGCGCTCTTCTACTTGATGATCTGAGATGCATGTTAATGTTAGCTTAACATCAATCTAGACTAGAAGGGTGGCAAATTGGTTGATTGGATCAAACTGCTCAGTCAAAAAGTAGGCGCATAAACGAACCCATTTCGCTGGGCATAAAATTGATTGGTTCCATTTTCCGTTCACTTCTGCGCTATTGCTTAAGTAGCACTAAAACTAGTCCTCTTTGTTTCACTCTTTTTATGTCTCACTTGCTCATGCAACCAGTAAGACTACCTCAATTCTCAATTTTTGGGGGTATGTTAAGAACATCATGTAACACTTTCAGTTGAATGTACAGAGGAAGATTGGTTACATGTAATAGGTGGAGCTTGAGGATAGTAATCATTGTTTGTCTCAGCACAGCAATTTACTGGCCAGTTATAAAACATGTTTTTTAATGAACAATATCTAATGATGAAAGGTACTCTTATTTTCATATGGTAAACCCCACCATTGACATGAACTGTCAAAATGGGGAGACAATGAGAATTATTATGGTCGACCCTAACTAGCTTGGAATTGAGGCGCAATCTTTGCATACAGAACCCCATTCCCTGCCAAGGAATCGGTTGTGGCTCTTTCCCTTCAGCCTACAAGTAGGTAGCGGAAGAAGTTAGGGGCTCATTAAGGTTAGAAGATTGTTTAAAGCTAAGGAGCAAAGATGTACCCAAAAGAAAGGAGTCTACCGCCCCATGTAAAGTGACTATTTAGGAGAGACCAAAAAGTCTAGGAAATCCAAGCACCAAAAGAAGCAATAAAGCTTCAAAGTACTACAGAAATATAATCCTAATTCTACTTCCAAATTAGAACAATAATAGGTATTTATTAGCCGCTTACAATGCTTCTTCTACAAGGATTATTCTTGATAACAAGAAAACTTCTACAAGTTGTTTTTCAGAGTACAAAACTCCATACAAATTGGTGAAACAACCTATCAAGAAACTCTCAGCAGAATTCCTGCAAAACAAAAAAACGGAATAAATAAAATTACCTACATAGCCTTCAGTGTAGAAATTGATCAAATGTCCATATCCAATAAACTAGATGTAGGTTATACAACTGAAAATAAATATGAAATGAACCTTTAGAACATACTGCCATACCCGGCTACATTAACTACAGAGTTAGTCTTTTTTCTCAATATAGATTTTGCATGAGTACACTATGTTCATTGTTCACAAAGTATTTTCTTGTTGTATCGAATGAAAATATGTGACAACAGTGTTAACGCATATCAAGAGAGAACCTACATGGCCAAGCTCAATATCTCTACTTGTAAATCGTACTTGGAGACACAAAATCACCCAAATGCAGATGTTTTTTAAGACCTGTTGTATCTAATGAAAATATGTGACAACAGTGTTTAACGCATATCAAGAGAGAACCTACATGGCCAAGCTCAATATCTCTACTTGTAAATCGTACTTGGAGACACAAAACCACCCAAATGCAGATGTTTGCAAAGACCTGTTGTATCTAATGAAAATATGTGACAACAGTGTTAACGCATATCAAGAGAGAACCTACATGGCCAAGCTGAATATCTCTATTTGTAAATCGTACTTGGAGACACAAAACCACCCAGATGCAGATGTTTGCAAAGACCAAAAAGAGAAGACATTTGGATTCAAAGGCATTAGCTGCCTGTATCATCTACTGTAGGCAAACAGAAGAAAGGAGAAATTTTGACACGGGAAAACAATAATTAGGGGGAGAAAACTTTAAAGCACACAAATTGGGAAAGCCAGATTTATGATTGCTTCATTTAATCCTGTGTCATATTAGATATGCATAGGAGAGATTATTGTTTCTCTTCTCTTTTCCTAAATTCGCTTCTTTTGTGCCACATGCTAACCCCACATCTCAAGAATATCCATCCAGTTGGTTCAATTTCTAACCCTCACTGTGTCCAGTTTCCAAAGTATCTGGTTCTCCAGTTTCAATCATGGTTTGGTTTGGATAGGCTTTTAAATTTTGATTCTGAAATTTGAATTGGGCCATTTCAGAACTGGGCCCAAACTTCTCCTTTTCTCCAATTTGGCCCCCGACTCCACAAACGTTGTACTGAGTTGCCATTTGTTAAGCTGGATCTGACAGGGATTTGTCCCTCTCCAATTCTACTAATTGAATTCTTCTTGTCATTCAGTCATTTGCATACCACCAATGTCCATGGGTTTCATAATCTAGGAGTACATCTTGGTTGAGATCCCAATATAGGAGTTCAATAATAATCTAGCAAGTAATTTTTTATTTGTACACACCGAAGACCACATAATTTTTTATTTGTACACAACGAAGACCACATCGTCATTCACCAAAAAAACTTGTCCAATCCAACATATGTCCTCTTTAAAATAGTTAGGGAACTCGGTTATCTTTCGTGCTATGCAAGTCCAAATATCTCATCATCATCCTCTCTTGCTCATCTACTGCAATTTAGTAGAAGCCAATTGAGAAGCACTTAAGTGATGAAAACTCGGTGCAATGTAAGTTAACCGTTTTGCCCCATCTATGCCGATTACAGTAAATGCACCAAGGAGTAAGGACGCACCAAATGCAAACAATGCTTTTGAGAAAATGCACATTGAGCCTAACTCAATCCCAAATGCTAGTTCATATGTGAGAATTGTCAAAGATCATATCCAGACAGTCAGACACAACAATCACTCTCTGAGCTAGTGTAAGGCATTCTAATCCCCATATGCCCAGGGCTAAGCATATAAAGCATGGACATATGACATGGGGGGGCACAATTGAATAAACCTATAACACGAATGTGTTGGACTCTTTATATTAAAAAAAAAAATGAATAAATAATCCAGATACCATGATAAAAGTAGACTTTTATCCTAAATCAACCTCAAAAGGTAGCTCATAAGGTAAGGGTTGTCCGACACCATACAAGGAGAAAATAACCTTGTTCCTGCATGAGCACTTGCGAGAGGACATGGATCATCTCTTACTGCATTTCTAGATAGCATCACTCTTGTGCTGGGAGCTTTTAAGACAGTTCTGGATACAATGCAATGGATCATTTAAAAACCGGGAAGGGCGCACTATTGAGTTGGGCCTTCAGAGAAGAAGAGAAAAAGCAGATCGTGGACGCTGCTGTATTAGCACTTAATAGATATTATGAAGGAAGAGAAAAAAGAAGATATTTAAAGGGAAGAGCTTGTTAATGTACACATAAAGCATAGCATCCTTTCTTTTAACATCTTTTTGGTATACCTATCAGGTTCTTATTTGTATTAAAGTTTGGATACCTTACCTTCAGACTTTTGTCTTTCTGTAAATTCTCTAATTTTTGGCATACCTCTTATACACAAGAGAGTTCTCAATGTTTTAAAAATCCAAAGCAAAGACACAACAAGATCAGCTTGAAGTGGAAAGTGAGAAGTGAAGTGCATGAGCTTATAATTAACAGGAAACTGAAAAAAAAGTATCAAAAATCAATGGATCCAGCACAGCTTTTTGTATCAAGAGAATTTAGTACAATTAAGATTGTTTGGAATTAAAATAACTAATTTCAGCATCCAGTAATGCCGATATCAATCCAACATCCTCAGAGTTAAGACTTAAACGAACTACCGATGCTTATGGGAGTCACTTAGTGCACCATTTTTGAAGCATAAACTGTTCTTAAGCACATGGCTTCACTCATGAAGCGGTAACCCCCAATTTAGCATCACTTCATCACTTTAAGCACCAAGGTTATGACTTCTTATAACACTGGGAGTTTTCCCATTCTCAATAAAATATACACTTTACTCAACAAAGATACAAAAGGAGACAACAGCACATTATTCACCACCAACATGGGACTTAAAAGGAGCAGCACTAAGGAGACAAAAGTCTAGTTTGTTTACAGTTCCAGTCAAATCACTGCACTTCACATAACATATAATTGCAATATCGGAACGCGAAACTTCTTCTTTGTTGTCATCAGTCATCACATTGCTACATTATTGGAAGCATCATCTTGTTGAAATTGTCAGAAATAATGAAGAAAAATATTATTGAACTGTGTAACTACATTATTACACTGAGACCCTATTTATAGACACTACATTCTAATCCTTTTACAAATAGGACACTACATTACAATCCTTTTCCAAGTAGGATTCTATATGTTATTCCCATTCCTACTCATATTCTTACACTCCCCTCAAGTTGGTGCATACAAGGCATATGTACTGTTAGAATAATAGTAGGAGTAGGAATAGTATACAGAATCCTACTTGAAAAGGGGATTGTACTGTAGTAACCTATTAGGAAAAGGATTGGAATGTAGTGTCTATAAATAGGTTAATAATGTAGTTATAACAATTCAATAATATTCTTCTCATACTTCTCACATGGTATCAGAGACTCTACGATCTTGGTAGAGAATCAAAGAGCTTAAGATGCCGGTGGGCGGCCATAACCCATATATGCCGCCCGTCCAGCCAATGATCATGTTTGCAAAAGTTAGGCCACCACACTTTTTTTCCCTACGTTCTCATATCTAATTTGCTTAGTACCGTGCATCTTTTCAGACTACTTTCTCATATCTGAGTTGCATAGCATCTTGTGCCTTTTCGGTGACTCCTAAGATCTGATTTGCGTAGTTCCATGCGACTTTATATTGACTCCTCAGATCTGATTTGCGTAGGGTCGGGTCATCATTCCGACCCTACCCATATAAGTTCTCCTTTTCAGTCGGATCGTGCTGTCATTCTGATCCTACCTATATAATTTCTCTTTTTCAGTAGAGTTGTGTCGTCATTCCGACCCTACCAATATAATTTCTATTTTTCAGTAGGATCGTGTCATCATTCAGACTCTACCCATATAATTTCTATTCCTCAGTACCATATAATTTTTTCTCAAATGGTGACCACTTTTCAGCCATCAAATCTAATAATTCAGCATGTGAGTATGTTCCAGCTAGTTCTTCGGTGACTATCTTGTTCAAGATCTACTCATCTCTTGATTTCAAGATGACCCTTATATTTTACAATACCAATTTCCGACAATTTTTCAGTGACACATTGACTTTCCGGCGATGTTTACTACTTTTTGGATCACTTTTTCAGTTTGTTCCGTTTCAGTTGAGGTCTCCCAGACGTCCAAAGCAGTCCTTATCAGTTTTCTTGCAAATATCTTCACCAAGTCCCTCATCGATCCTCGTATTAGTTACATCCATAACAAGCTTGGTACATATGTCTTCTATGCACCAGCTTGAGGGGGAGTGTTAGAATATGAGTAGGAGTAGAGATAGCATATATAATTCTACTTGGAAAGGGATTGTAATGTATTGACCTATTAGGAAAAGGATTGGAATGTAGTGTCTATAAATAGGTTAATAATGCAGTTATAACAATTCAATGACATTCTTCTCATACTTCCCACATGTACCAAGCTTGTTATGGATGTAATTAATATGAGGATCAGTGAGAGAATCGGTGAAGATATCTGCAAGAAAATTAGTAAGGACTACTCTGGACGCTTGTGAGACCTCGGTTGAAAAGGAACAAGCTGAAAAAGTGGTTGAAAAAGTAGTAAACGGCACCAGAAAGTCAATCTATCGCTGAAAAATTGTCGGAAACTGGTATAAAATATATGGGTTATCTCGAGATCAAGAGATGAATAGATCTTGATCAAGAAAGTCACCAAAAAACTAGTCAAAACATGCTCACGCGCTGAATTTTTAGATTTGATGACTGAAAAGTCGTCACAATCTAGGAAAAAATTACATTGATAGGGTCGAAATGATAGCACGACCCTACCAAGAAAGAGAAATTATATGGGTAGGGTCGGAATGATGACACGACCCTATTGAAAAGTAGAAATTATATGGGTAGGGTCGGAATGACGACATGACCCTACTGAAAAAGAAAAATAATTTGGGTAGGGTCGGCATAATGGCACGACCCTAACCCTACATAAATCAGATCTGAAGATTCTCTGGAAAGATGCACGAAACTACGCGAATTAGATATGAGAGTAGTCTGAAAGGATGCATAGCGCTACACAAATCAGATATGAAAAAGTAGTCACCTGAAAGATGCACGGTGCTACGAAAAAAACATATGAAAATGTAGTCACCGGAAAGATGCACGGTGTTACGCAAAGATATGAGAAAGTAGTCATCGGAAAGTAGCACGGTGGCCCAATCTTTTGGTAACATGATCATTGACCAGACGGACAGTATATATGGGTTATAGCCGTCCACCAACAGCGAAAGCTCTTTGATTCTCTATCAAGATCGTAGAAGCACCAATATCATGTGAGAATAATGGATAAAAATATTATTGAAATGTGTAACTACATTATTACATTGAAACTATAGACACTATATACTAATCCTTTTTCCAAACATGACACTACATTACAATCCTTTTCCAAGTAGGATTCTATATGTTATTCCTATTCCTACTCATATTCTAACCGAAGTGATTAGAAAGAAACATGACACTATGCACGTGACAATAAACATGAAGTACAGCACACAAACTCTAAGATATCTAGTGTGCACTTAATTAACAATCATGTGCCGGGGAAGAAAATTGTACAAGCACAATGATACCTCTCATTCTGAGCCAAGCATCTTACAAGTAACTCCATCTCGCACAAGCTGTAGAATTGCATCCTTCAACTTTATATAGTCATCAACCTTATTGTAAACCTGATGAGAAATCCGAGCATATCCTGTCACATAGGCATCACCACCATCCTGTAATTCTTTTATCTCCTGGTAGTGAATTGGGACTTCCACTCCAAAATGGTCACGCAAACGAGTTCTCAAATTTAAAGCATCCTTATCACTGAGAATCCTAAGGTTAGCAGGCAAACCAACCATTGCCATACTTGGAGACATGTCAGGAGGGCAGCCAAGCGCTGTTCCCCAAGCATTGGCCAACATTTGTCCCATTTCAATCACCGCATTATGATTCCTTGTCCTAATTCCCTCAATCCCACCCTCAAACCTATTTATAAATTCTAACACCTCAGGTATAACTAGTTGAGAGCTGTAATCTCGCGTCCCTATCCACGCACTTTCAATGGCTAATCCATTACCATATTCATGAGACACCACAGGATGGTGTAGATCAGGGGATACAGGCGATTTCCGACAGTACAAAAAGGCAGCCGATGGAGGACAGAAGAACCACTTATGCAAGTTGCTTACATAAAAATCAGCTCCAATTTCTCTAACATCGACATGAACATTCCCAATAGCATGAGCAGCATCAACAAACACCCGTTCCACACCTTCTTCCCTACAAATCTTAACCAAATCACGCACAGGAATAACAACACACGGCATTGACGTAATATGATCAATAATAGCCAACCGAACCTTCTTCCCATTCTCTTTCCCCTTCGCCAATGCTTTACGAAACTCAGCAACAATCTCCTCCTCCGAACTTAGCGGAAACGGCAAATGCACCACAATCACAGAACCACCAGCACGAGTAACATACGCCTCAATCGACTTCTTAACCGCCTGAAACGCACAATGAAGCATAACAACAGCATCTCCTTTCTGAAACCGCCCCTCAGCAAACGCCCAACCAATATGCTGAAGAACAATAGCGGCCGCAGTAGTCGCGTTATCCACAAGAGACACCTCCTCAACATGCTCCGCATTAATCACATCCTTAATAATCCCCCGCGAATGAAGAATCCTCTTCTGTAAATTATTATAAAAGAAGTCATCGGGTTGTTGTAAGAAACGGAGCTGCCAGAGCTTCTGAGCTGCGATGATTGACGCCGGACAGCTACCAAAACTACCATTATTAATACGAGCTATTCCTGGCTGGTGATGGCCGAACTCTTCAATTACTTCAGAATCCGTAATAAACAATGAGCTGGACATCTTGGGTTTCTTCGCTAAACGGTTGTCGTCAGAGCCGTTAGCTCGATGGTCATCATCGTTAGCCGATTCCATTTGGAGATTAGGGTTAGGGTTTTGGGTCACCGGAAGAGAAGAGTGATAGGATATGTTGGTAACTGGCGAACACGGCTACATTTCAAAATGATTCATTATTTTTTATTTTGTTTTTAAGGATACAGACGTCAACATTTGGCTACATAGAAATGCCGCAATATTTATTGAAAATCAATCAACAGTTTTCGTTTATTTTATTTTATTTTTGGCTATTAATGGTTGATTTCTTGTTTATTCCTTTTATATTTTCTTTGTGACGAGTGACTTTTATAGATTGTTTGATAATAATATAAGTTGGATAACCAAAATCTGGATCATGTATGTTTTAGAAATTAAATTTCAACTAGATTGAAAACGGAAAGTACAGAAGTGCACAAATAGGTGAAGGACCATAATTTAAAATATAGTTAAAATTTATAAAATTGTTATAAATGTATTTACATTATAATGAATCTCTATCAAGATCTAATAAGATCTAATTGATATCTATTAGCATTTGAAGTATCTGACTTTTAATCAGAAACTAGGTTCCTTCATTGTAAATCATCCCTCAAGAAAAGAAATAAGAATCGCTCTCTTTATTCTCTCAACTCTCCTTCTTTATTCTAACTAATTAAGATTATTTCTTTTTCGGATGATGTATGTCTTTATAGTTTTATCATGGTCATATCTTCAATCCACGAGGGCTACTGTGAAATCCAATATCCCTGCTTATTCTATTAATTTGACATAAGTATTTATTTTTCAATATATTAGTTTATCTTATGTGTTATGTTCATCATATCAGTTTTACAATATAGTTTGGTCGGAAGCCGTCACTTTGATATAATTTTGACTTGTAATCTAAAAATTTGCCTCGTCTAATACAACTGTGATCGTTTTGCCTAGAATTGATAATTATATTTAATACGATCCTAAAAACTAGTATTCTATTTTGTGTTGAAAAATATTTTAACAAATATAAAACTAGTATTCAGCTTTGTGTTGGAATATGTTTCACAAATATAAGTACTAGTCGTATTGTTGTGTTAACCGTTAAAACTGTCTTTAGTTTGGCCTATATTTACATGCTATCTACCGAGTCAACTGTTTTGAGGTATAGTGTATGCTAAGTAGGATCTTGTAGCCAACATCTGTCTAGTGTTGATTGCGATATGCTTCTTTTAAAGTGCTTAAAACTCCTAACTTTCTAACTTTTGCAAGATTTGCCTGCAAGCATAATAGCGCATTAAAGTCTTTTTGAATATGTGATGAAAAGTTCTATTTCGAGTGTCGGACTGAACCAAATAAGGTGAGATTATAAATCTAAAGGTAATTTCAAGGTTAGTGACTCCTTATGTTATTTGTCTTTTGCTACAACTAATATAATTATTATTGGATTTGAGGAAAAATAATTGGTTTGGAATCATTTATGTTTTAAATTTATTCCTCAAGAACAATATTATCAAGAGGGATGATAATATGTTGGGTTTAAGTCCCATCAATTTATGCTTAAGACGTCTTTATATGAGTAAGACGTTGAGTTTGGATCTCAATGCACCATATTGATGATATTATGATGGCTAAGGCAAAATAATGGGTGTTTGATGAAAAGTCATGAAATTCGACCCATTAAATAAGTTTCATTCCATGAAATGAATATGGTAGCAATATATGATAAGTCTGAAATATGACAACTTACTTCATTCGTGAGGTGTATATGGTAACAGTGCATAATATGTCTGAAAGAAGACAAATGATTGAATGCACGAATATAAGTGTGGAGGGACAATATGATAATGATCATCAAAAGTGATGATATTTTCACACGCTTATATGATTATAAGATATGCTAGAGAAAAATTCTCTACATCATATGTATGCCTCAATTTGCTTCTGAAGTAGCAAAATCTTGAAAGAGGTTATAAGCTATCATAATTTGATAGGCTTAAGGCACGATTATATTCCATTCCTGGGGAATGAGAAACTTATTAATGCAAACGTGCACTTGGTTGTGATTGTATCACAACTTACCTCCGAAAGAGGTTGAATAATTTTGAAATCTACTTCTGAAGTAGTAAATCTGAAATTTATTCATGTAATAGTAAATCTGAAATTTACTAAAGAAAAAGTACATGTCATGGTAAACTTGGAGTTTAATAGAATAAAAGCTCATAAATTGATATGAACGATTGTGACATCTCGAAGATGTGCATGTATTGAAGAACTAGAAGATTCAAGAATTGTTTATGTCGTTTGTTCTCATGATAAGTTGGTTGGACCAACTAATATTGGGATTGGATCCCTTCAAATCTGAAGATTATAAAAGGCGATAAGGGTCCGTTCGCCTGTCATGTGATATGTTGAAAAGATGCATCAATAAGATGATCACATGTACATTCATGGTCAACCTACGTTTGACATTCATAAAGCTACTTGTTCAATATAAATTGAGCATAATTTTCAAATTATGTAATCAAGATAATTCATCTTGATGATGATGGTTTAGCATTGAATGTCTTCCATAAATAGCTAAACCATTACTAATGGGAACAAAGTTTCATGTAATGGTATGAAATATGATATGTTGTATACAATAACAATTGTATGCATTAGACTAATATATTATGATTATTTCTTCTCTCTCAATTAGTTCAAGGTCAGGAACCAACTATTCCATCTAATAGTTTTGATGTGCGGTATACGATTAATAAATATACCATGATGCACAGAGATGGATTCCTCGAAAAAGATGGAGAATGTATGTTAGTTTTCCCAACATAAAGGGGAGATTATAAGCAGTTATGAAATATGCTAAGAATTATCATCAGATCCTCATTCAAAAGATAATTCAAGTCGAATGCTGAATGCATCTCATATTTAAGCTGCAAGTGCTCCCATTTTGTGTTCATAAAAGATAAAGTCTACGCATGCATGAAGCATGGTAGACTAATAGGTTCCAAATGAAATAATCCTTTAAAAATAAGGAGTAAATAATCATAATAAGAAGGCAATATGCTTTTGAAGAGTCTACGACATAACACTTCATAAAACCTTATGAAAGGTTCGGGTACCTGAAAATAATAAAGTGATGAGATCTCAAAATGTTATGTCACACTGTGAACCGATACGAAATGATATATCATTAATATCTTTGATACAATATTAGAGAAATATTGCGAAAGATTATGAGGATCCAAATTCTACGTTTATTTAAGTATGCTGACGTAGAAACATTTATCAAGTGACCTGAAAGGATGCATTTTGGTAAGCATAAAACTTATTTGATTTGCAGTCCAGAAACTTGAAGATGTCACACTTGACATGTTGAATATTGTCACTTGACAAAGCTTATGTGAAGAACTTTTAAGGATTCAAAATGCTTGAAGCATATAAAAGTTTCTAGGAAACTTATTTATAATCCTTATATTGTATAAGCTTATTGCTTGAAAATCATTGGAACTCTTGGAGAGTTTTCAAAGCAATAGATTATTTGTTGAAATTATAAATACATCGAAATGGGATAAGATACATGAGTTTATTTTATTCTAAAGATTGCAGTCCCGATCTTACTGGTCATGCTGATGTTGGGTACTCATCTAACCCGCATAAATCTCGATCTCAAACATGCAATGTGTTCACATATGGGGATACTACAATATCTTAGAGATATATAAAGCAGTCTATCGTAGCCACTTCATCAAATCATGCTGAGATAATAGCTATTCATGAGGCAAGCCGAGAATGTGTATAGTTGAGGTCCATGATACATCTCATTCTAGAAAATCATAGTGTGAAATATGACAATCTACCCACAATTTTATACAAAGATAATGCATCATGCATAGCACATCTTAATGGAGGATTCATAAAAAGAGATAAAATGAAGCACACTTCATCAAAGCTTTTCTACATACATGAGCTATAAAAGAATGGTAATATCAACGTGTAACAAATTCGTTCAAGTGAAAATGTAGCTGATTTATTCACCAAGTCTTCTCTAATTACAACTTTTAAGAAGATAGTGCACAAGATCAGGATGCAAAGGTTCAAGGATGTTCTCATTAGGGGGAGTTAATACGTGTTGTACTCTTTTTTCCTTACGAGGTTTTGTCCCACTGGTTTTCCTTGTAAGATTTTTAATGAGGCAGCCGATATGCGTATTGTTAGAGATGTGTACTTTTTTTCCTTCACTAGATTTTTTTTCCTACTGGGTTTATTCTAGTAAGGTTTTAACGAGGCATATTATCTATCTAGACATTCAAAGGGGAGTGTTATAAATGTATTTACATTATAGTGAATGTCTATCAAGATCTAATAAGATCTAGTTGATATCTATCAGGATTTGAAGTATCTAACTTTTAGTCAGAAACTAGGAGTATTTTCCCTTATAAATAGAAGGGCTTCCTTTATTGTAAACCATCCCTTAAGAAAATAAATAAGAATCACTCTCTCTATTCTCTCAACTCTTCTTCTTTATTCTTTCTTGTTTTATAACAAAAATATTTAAATTGGACATGATAACAATACTAAATTCAAAATAGATGCTCATGGTTGTCTTTTAAGAGAAAGTCAGAGATTGTGCCAAAAGACTTAGAAATTGAACTCCCGGCTACCTCTGATTCGGTTGCCCTCTAGCCAGTGACTAGCCTAGCTATGCAGCTAGGTGTAATACTGCTACATCGAGACTTTCTTAAAGGGATGGCTCTATCCTTTAAAGATATCCCCGCATTTTAAGGATGGCACGTGATTGACTAGATTAGGAGAGAGTGGCATTTCCTCACTCATTCTCATATGAGTCGGTTGTCTTACTGTTGACGAATAAGCTCAGAAGAACACTTACTAAAAGAGGGAGCAAATCTGTCACTGGACGAAGAAGATCTGTACAAAATAGAAAGTCAATTAGAAAGCGCTAACAAGACTCAAACCAAGAAAATAAATTTCATAGTTGCATTACTTATAGCTTTCTTGTTCATAGATAGAGTAGCTTTAGAATTTGTATTTCATTACAAGGCATAGCTCGTATTCATGTGCTTCATCTTCGTCTGAAGTTCGCTCCCAAAAAATATAGCCATTCTTGCCCCCATCACGTCAATCCCATGAGCCTCATATTTTAATTATTTTGAAATTAAAGCTTATATCTCTAAGACTGTGCAAATTAATAGTTAAACCAAAAACTATAACCCATAATTAAGTTACTCGTTAACGATTTATGTTATCGGTTTATCGGTTGGGGGATTTATATAGGGTAAAAATGGATAAGATATTTAGCCATCTAGGATGATGGCATGTGGAAGAGAACAAGAGTAGCGTTAGTACACCAAAGGCAGATGGTACGTTCACATAATAAAGATATAATCAAACCAAAAACTAAAGTGTCCGAAGGCAAAAAGTGTTTTTTTTAAAATAAAGCATGCATTTACAAAATGAACTTCAAAAGCAAATTCAAAAACAACCCCAAGAACAACAAAGAAGTTCAAACTATTTTATGAAAAATACCAAAATCAAATATTTAGAAAACAATAAAGATTAGAAGATTTAATTTTTCGGAATTCACAGGGTTTTTGTAAGGAAATTATTCCTCTCAGGTATCCGAAGTTATGAAATATATCCTTGCAGCATAAAAGGAATCACTTCAACAGAATGCGGTACCTCAAATTCTGTCAAACTAACGCACTCAAGGGTAGCAAATCACACTTAAGTTTTTTCAAGAAAAAGAGTGTTTTGTTTCTTTTCACAAAAATCATATTCATATACGAGGTGAAATCAGATATTTATAGTCAAAAGGTGATGCTTCAGAAAAGAAGCAATGGTACGAAAAAATGCAACTCTTTATAAACGTGTAACTCTTCGAAAAAGTCGCAACCCATTAGAAAGGTGTAATAATTGAAACAAATTAAAAGGATTGTAGAAAAAAAGACAAAAGAATTAGCGAAAAAAATTCTTCTCATTTTCTTGATTGAATAATGACCTTGTACAATACCTTATATATATATATACACACACAAAAAAAAGTAAGAAATGGAAGCAAAACCAAAAGAAAATCAAACCTAAATACCTAAGGACTCTTAAATAAGGTAAAGAATAATAAAAAAATACACTCCTAAATAAGGTAGGAGACTAGCCTAAATGAGGATACACAAAAGATTTACCTAGGGTATACAAAAGGAAATAAATAATATGTATAGAGATTTTTTGGATACAGGACGAAATAAATGTGTTGAGACTGATAATATGGATGTTGGAACAAGTCATTCACTGCATCAGACGAATATAATATAGCAGTCAAGATGAAACAAGTGAACTAAATTGATCCAATGAACAAATTACAGTATTATCTTAACACCCCTCTCAAGTTGAAGGGGATGAATGGACACCCAGCTTGCCCAAAACACTGTGATGAAGAGTATCGATGAGTGATTTTGTGAATAGATCAGCTAATTGAGAGGAATATCAGACAAATCAAAGTGAAATAAGTCTATTCAAAAACTTTTGTCGAACGAATTGGCAATCAATCTCAACATGCTTTGTTTACTCGTAAAACACGGGGTTCTTAGCAATATGTATTGCTGATTAACTATCTGAATGGAGAGGCACAAGTAATGATATTGAAATTGAGAGATCTTGAAAGAGACGAATCAACCATGTGATCTCAACAATGACACGCCTCATAAAATAATACTTAGCCCCTGTGGAGCTAAGAGAAATAGAGGCTTACTTCTTTGACTTCAAAGAGATTGGATATAAAACCCACTAGCAGATTTTCTTGAATTTGGACATGTTCCCCAATTCAAGTCACAAAAAGGAAACAATGTAAAAGAAAAAGAGGCATTGAGAAAAAGGCTCAAACCTGATTTCTTTGATGAGTAATTAAGAACACATAATGTGGCAGTAAGACGAGGTAGACGAAGATCTTGCATGAATTGGCTAAGATGTTGAATAGTGAAGGCAAGATCCAGACTTATGTTAGTAAAGTAATTCAACTTATCAAGAAAATGTCTATATACACTGGGATAAAGAATAGCATCCCTACCATTTAAACTTAGTTTTACTGTAGGATCAAGAGAAAATGAAACATGTGACATATGTGTCATATCAAATTCCTTTAGGAGATCAATTGTGAGTTTTCGTTGTGAAAGTATGATTCCATGAGGTTCCCTCAATACCTCCATGCCTAAGAAAAAGTGTAAATCTCCCAAATCCTTGATTATAATCTCCTCTTCTAGAAATAACTTCAACGCGTGCAATTTTGCATCATCATTACCTGTCAAAATAATGTCATTAACATATACTGCTACTATTGAAATAGAGGAGTTAGATTTCTTGACAAACAGAGAATAATAATTAAGAGATAGATTGAACCTTTTAAAATTAAGAGCATTTGTGAGTCTTGATTACTATTGCCTAGAGGCGTGACGAAGTCCATATATAGACTTCTTAAGCTTGCAAACATAGGATGGTGATAGTGGAACTATCTCATCAGGTACTTCATGTAGACTTCCTTACGAAGATCTCTATGCAAAAATGCATTATTAATATCTAATTGATATAACCCCCAATCTCTTTTGACAGTTATAACTAGAAGATATTGGATAGTGGTTATTTTGATAACCACAGAAAAGGTCTCATTAAAATCAATACCTTCTCTTTGAATGTCTCCTTTGATCACTAACTCAACTTTTAGCCTTTCAATGCTACCATCACTATGTTGTTTGACTTTGTAAAACCTCTTACAAGGTAAAGTCTTTTTACCCAAAGGGGTAATTGGACCACATCCCAAATATTGTTCTTCTCAAGAGCCTGGAGCTTTTTGGCCGTAACTTTTTTCCAACCTTTGTGCAACACAACTTGATTATAATTGATAGGTTCTTGAATATTAGACAAAGAATTCAATATATATTAATTATTGAAAAATAGATTTGTGAGAGAATAAGAGATTGGGGAAATAGGAAATGAGAAACAAGAAAAACTAACATTAGCCAGGTGCATAGAATTGCAAATAGTTTTCTAGATGACTAGGAATTTTGTGTTTTCAAGTTGATCTTCTAAGTGAGAAAGTATTATTTATGGAAGGAATAGAAGGATGTACCTGGTCCATGACAGTACAAGAAACATGAGGTTGCACCTGGTTCATGACAGCAGGAGGAACAGAAGGTTGTACCTGGTCCACAGTAGTGGATGCAGAAGGCAAAGTAGAAGTGATACATGATGGAGATGGGATGCTTTGACTAGTGTCAATATTATCATCTTAATCAATAATTGGGGTTGATGTATGGATTGGGAAGTAGGAATCATTAGATTTATAAGAAGCAAAAGTAAAGATATTTTCATGAAACACAACATCTCTAGAAATGATGATTCTTAGTATAAAAAACTAAAACTTTGTAATCTTTCTTTCCATGTGGACATCCTAAAAAGACACATGCGGTGGCTCTTGGTGCCAACTTAGACCTTTGAGGTGATAGAGTGAAAATAAAATATAGGTATCCAAAATATTTAAGATTAGAATAGTTAGGTGTGGTCTTGAAAAGGACTTCAAAGGGTGTTTTATTGTTAAGAATTTTTTAAGGAAATCTATTGATTAGATAAGTTGCAGCCAAAAGACATTCACCCAACTATTGAATGGACAGATGTGACTAGTATAAAAAGGCCTAGATATTTCTAGCAAATGTCTATGTTTTCTTTCAATCATATTATTTTGTTGTGGAGTAGATATACATGAGGTTTGATGTTGAATCCCTTTAGAAATAAAATATTCTGACTGTGTTATGCCACTTTCTAACTCATTAGCATTATTAGATCTTACTATTTTGACCTTGGTTTGAAATTGTCTTTTGATCATAGCTAAGAAAGATTTGAGAATCGTGAAAGCATTTGATTTATTGCTTAATAAAAAAGTTCATGTTCCTCCACTAAAATCATCCACAGTGGTAAGAAAGAATTTTATACCCATCATGTGTTAGTTCTTTATACGGTCCCCAAGTGTCAATATGTATTAACTCAAAAATATTTTTTATTAAGATTTTACTTATTGAAAAAGATAATTTGGCTTGTCTTGTCATAGGACAAATCACACATGAAGTGTCAAAATTTTGACAAGAAGAAATGGAATAAAAAGGAATATTTTTTATATTATTCAAAAGCATATACTCAAATATGTAATGCCACGATTTCTCCTTCATTTTGGAATCAACCAAGGCAAAACGTGAATGAAAAAGTGAATTACAACTGGAGATCCTATTACAAGAAACTGAATTAAGACTTCAACTAAGATTTGAGATTTTATTAACTTGAGCATTTGAAAGAATATCTGACTAGCTTGATTTGAATATGTAGAATCCTCCTTTTTCTCTATCAATTTTCAATGGACTCTTCAGAGAAGAGCTCTGAAATATAAAATAAGAAGTAAGAGTGAATAACACAAAACTGTTGAGTTGTCTACACAATTTTGTATAGATAAGAGATTGTATTTGAAAGAAGGTATATATAAAACATTGTTTAATACAAGATTTGGTAATGCACAGACTATTCCTGAATGAGTTCTCTTACTTTGTATGAATTAGGAAGATTCATCATGAGTGTTCTAAACAAAGCCTTAAATTTTGAAAGAATTGCTTTATTGTGAGTCATATGCTGAGTAGCTCCATTATCTAATAACCAAGAATTATTGTCAATGTTTTACTAGGTGTGCATAAGAATTGAAAAACTTAGTTTTACCAGCAACCCTCATGTTGGCAGAAACTTGAGGAGTATTTCCACCTTATTTTATAATATTTAATTATTAAAGAAGCTCCATCAATTGTCCCACAATTTTTTGAGTCAGGGACCTGATGTTTGGAATACTATTGCTCACATGTTCCTTAGCAGTGTCGAAATTGTTGTTGACTTGAACTTTTTCTTAAAATTTTTTTAATACAAGACGAAATTAATGTGTTAAGGCTGATAATATTGAGGTTGGCACAGGTAATTCACTCTAGGAGACGAATATAATATAGTAATCAAATGAAATAGGTCAACCAGCTCGGTCCAATGAAAAAATTATAGTATTATCTCAACAAAAGGTCATAACCATCCAAAGTGAAACGGTATTTATTTAAATTACATCCTTTCTCTTGGTGTCTTTTCGAAAAAAATACCTATTTATTTTTTATTCACAACTCTTAAAACCCTAACAATCTCTACGTGAATGGGGAATGACTATTAGATCAAAAATAAAATATATGAACAAATGTGTGATTTACAAGTAAAGACTAATTGTATCTGGATAAGTGAATTTCCCTTTGAACTTTTTGTACTGAACTTATAGCCTATCCCTTACCTGAAGCTAACATCACAAGCCTAAAGAATTTTAGAAGATTTTAGAAATTAGTGTTTAGCCTACATTAGTATAGATAGACATAAAGGGCAAACATATGGATTAAAGATGAAAAAATACTCAAGAAAATAATCATAAAGTTATCAATTTCAGAAAAGTCCCGAAAAGGCTAGCAAATACAGTTTGTTGAACAGAAAAAATAGAAATAAGGTAAAGATTTGATGGATATAGAAGATTTATGCAGTTTGACAGCATGATAAGTTTTGTTTAGTTAAATTTATGTTTTACAAGATTAGCAATAATTTCAAATATATATAAATATTTTTTCTACTTACAAAATTCATTTCCTCAAGGCGAGCAAAAATTCAAATATGAAAAAATTTGATGAATAGAAATTATTCATGAATTTTAATATATAAAAGTAATAATTTTAAATAAAAAACATGAATAAATATATTTAATTCTTGTAATAATTTGAATTTTAAAATCTTATTTATTGTGAGTTTTGATCATTTTATTCCTTTTTATAGCTGTTACATGTTGACTTTGGGGTATGAAAATGGTTGTCATGATTTTTGATGTGATCGAAAGTAATTTTGGCGAGTTTGTGGTACTTAGAGGCTTAAAAAGTCATATAATTGACTTCAATCAATATTTATTGCTATGAGTGTCAAATGACAATTCAAACAGTTCCATTGGGTTTGGAATATCAAATTTGAATTAGTACCGTATGGGTTTGGGTTCAGGGCTTTTATATTGTATTTCAATTCTTCATATGGAAAATAGTGAAAAAAGAATTCCCATAGATTAATTTATTGAAAACATTCTTTTTTTTTTTGTTGAAAATTTGACATCTCTATTGAGTTTGAAATGTTGAAAGTAGCTTGGTAGCATATATGATTTGTCTTTGTGAGGTCCCGATCAAATTTTAAGGGTCCATTCGAAGCTTGATGGGCTTGCACCAAAACCAGCGTTTGCTGATATCTGATGAAGCCGCTTAAGCAGCAAAGGTGTGTTTTAACGGTCTAAGACTGCTTAACCGATAATTATTTTAGGTCCTAGTACCACTTTAGCAGCAACCGCTGTATATAACCCCTTTTCTAAAATTTTCACCATTTTTGAACCTCCAAGCTTCGAAAAAGGCAATTTTAGAGATTTCTTTATTGAATTTAGTGTGGGTAACTCCCAAACTCATATCCCCATTATTTCATTGATTACATCTTCAAAAATACTTTTTAATCATGATTTTAAAATAAAATTTTGAGGTTTTCATAGGTAAAGCTTAAAAATGAATTTTCTTCAATTTGGACCTTGTTCTTAACCCATTTCTTTATGAATTTTAACTGCATACTCCTATAACTTAGGGAGTGTATTTCTAAAATAAAATTCTGATTTTGCTTTTTTTTTTTCAAGCTCATTTTTCAAATTCGTTTTAAATTCGACCTAAATATGAACAATATGAGTATCGTTAGCTTTTTTTTGACACGTAGAAGCTATATTTAAATATTGTAGTTTATTTCGAGGCTTTTTGTAAGGAAAAACCCCATGTTAAAGTACTTTAGACTGAAATTTTATCGTTTTCAGGTGGGTTATGACTTTTCTTCTTTCAGATTGAGTTGGGTAGTTAATATATAAGTAGAGCATGTTATGGGTAATGGTTGGGGGAATAACTATTGAGTTTATATTTTGAGATGATTATTGTTGTGTGCTTTTATGGGGGGGCTTATATTTTATTTTTTGTTGACTCGATATATTTGATATCACTGACCCTATTTGTGAATTTAAATATCTTTACTCTAAATATAATGTTCGTGTGGGGGCTTGAATTGTTAATTTAGGTCATTTTGAGCATTGGTTGCCTCTTTCGTGATAGAAATGCCTGAGTGTGGGGGCTTGAATTGTTATTTTAGGCCATTTTGAGCATTGGTTGCCTCTTTCATGATAGAAATGCCTGAGTTAGGGATTGATATAATGTAAACAATGTCTTGCACACATAATTATTCTGACGCTGCCTAATGAATGATGAACATATTGAGTTGATTATAGGCTCACTTATATATCTATATTGGATGGATTGGATATTTTCATACTGATTTGGTTGTGAACATTATATTCTCATTCTATGCATATATATACATGAGATACTGATGTTATTGATGAATACTGTTTCTGGAAAAAATGTGACATTTTATAAAATCCTCTTTGTGAACATGAGCCTAAGAGGTGGGTTGAGATATTGAGATATGAATTATACTATTTGGGTTGTGAACTCCCCATAGGTCCTATCATTGAAATGGGCTCGGTAGGTATATACAGAAAGTCATGTGATGACTTTCACCATTTCATTTCATCACCATTGCATTATATTACATATGCAAGTTTTGTAATTTCCTTGTTTTTATGATGTGTGTTTACTTTTTGTATACTTTTTGTGTATATTTATTTGTTTCATTTAAGGATTTATTTAGAACTGTTAGTGTGAGCTACCATTTGGGATTTTTCTACTTGCAGGTGACATGCTCATAGTTTTCTTTACTTATATTATTTTATATTTTGTTCAGTCAGCCTATGATACCAACCGAGTAAGGTGAAATGTACTCACCCCCTACTGTGTCCTTTCAATGCAGATTCATGTACGAGAACAGGATATGGTAGCTGATTTTGTGCTTATCTGAGAGGTGATTGAGGTACAGGTGTTCTATAGTGCTTTAGAGCCGACTTTGAATCTCCTCTTACCCGTCTTTGATGTCTTTACTTATTTTCATAGACATATATTCATATTTCTGAGTTGTATTTAGATGTTCTACACTTATAATACTAGATCTTGGGTTTTATGATATTCATATTTCTGCTTTATTTATATCTTATGTTGGCCTGACTTCGTTCTAAAAGTCTCCCCATGCTATTTTCTTTTACTTAGTGGGTTTATCTTTTCGTTTTGTATGATTGGCTTACTTGTCAAGGTTGAGCCGCGACACGTGACATCAAGACCTAATTTTTAAGTCATAATAATTTTTCTATATTCTCTAACAATTATTGCAGGGAGAAGAATGCATGAGAAACAAGAAAATAAAAGAAGATAAAAGACTAGGAAGGGTGGTCCATCTACTAAAAATTTATCAAAGATTACACAAAAGTAAGAAAAATAAAATCATGAATGTTCTCGTAAAAGCTTTTGAATTTCTCACTAAAGTTTCATGATAATTGTCATGCAAAAATGTCACCAAGCTTTCATGATAATCGCCACATCAAATTCTCATCAACATCTCGTGAATGTGAAAATACTTATAAATCTCATGCGGCCTAAGTAGAATATTTTTCTATAAATAGACATATGTTGTAGGAGGAAGATCATGCAATTATCATCCATTTTAGTATTTCAACTTTCTTTCTGTTTTTTAGTTTCTAAGGAGAAAAGAAGAGTTTATCTCAGTTTCTTTCTCTAATTATTTTCTTGTAGTAAACATATTTTTATTTTTTTTTTAGTTTTTTCTTACTCCATAATGAAGTTCTCATTTGTTAGGACAGTTGATGAAGTTTGATAACGTGCCTCGCACGTGTAACCTTGATTATTTAAAATTAAATAATTTTATCTATTGTGGAGATTTTTAATGAAGTGTAAAAGTTTAAATCACTTTTCAAAGATTCTTCACACTTTACTATAATAATGTAAACATAAACTTACTTTTTAGTGTAAGCACATATATATTTTACATCATCACTTTTACATTTTGATTACATTCTTATTTTAACGCTTTTACATTTATTTCTTATTTTAACGCTTTTACATTTATTTCTTAAATTTTTCTTATTTAAACGCTTTTACATTTATTTCTAGATTTTTCAAATCTTCTTTAAATCAAATTTAGTTGATTTAGAATTCTAAAATTAATGAAAAAAGTTTTAGGTGTCATTAATTCTCATGACTTCTAATAAGGAAAGATTTTACATAAATATATTTAACTAATTTTCAATTTTAAATATCAGGAAAAAATAGTGAAAAGATGATTTTGTCTAAAGTAAAGACTTTTAATGAAGGGCAAAAGTTTAAACGACATTCTAAGGCCCTTCAAACTTTTAATATTATATATATATATATATATATTTATATATATATATATTTACAGTGGCAGACTTAGGATTTTATACAAGTGGGTTCAATCATTAAATAGAAAATGATCACTAATAGTGTACGCAGCGTCAAACGCAATAAATAATTTTTTCTTTATATTTTTAGTTCTTTTTTTTACGTTAATAATATAATATCAAATTAAAGTAGGCTTTTTTTAAAAAAAAAAAGAAGAAGAAAAAACTGGCACTTTTTATCTAAATTTAACAAAGTTAAAAAAAAAAAGATTGCAAAAGAACCTATTTAGATTTTTTAAAAACTGAAATTAAAATAAACTAATAAATTAAAAGTATATATATTCAACTAAAATAGTTGCATATTTTAGCTAAAAACTATGAAAAAGAGTACCATAATTCTATAATAAAAGGTTAATTTTATTTGAAGTAGAATAGATTTTATAGTTTTATCGAATTTGAGTAAAGAAAAAATTATAAGTTGAAATAGAAAAAGAAAAAGAAAAAGAAGATGTGGATGATAAAATTTACTAATTACTGTAGCATTTTACTAGGATGTCTAATATGATTGGCCATTCTCTTTTGAAAAATTCGGCTTGCCATATGATATTCATACTGATGAGCAAAAAGGAGTAAAATAGTTGTTGAAGGTACTCGAACTCGGATACGAAGTAGAAAAATGAACCCGCTGGACCATTACGCTGTACCCATGTTTTGTGTAAAGTGAGTTCAACTTCTTATATGATACAAAATTTTATAGTAATTTTACTTTATATATACATATATATATATAAATATACTATTTTAATCTCAAAACATCTTGGCTTGAAAATTTTCATTTATAATTTAAACTATGTTGGAGTAATAGTTTTCAATTAATCCATATCATCACCTTCATATATTTTATCTCTAAGTTACCTTTATATTAATTTAATAATTTTATAATTCTCATGGAATAAAACTAATATATGGTGTCTAATGAGTAAAATAGTAGAGTGAAAGTAATCTTTAGTTATTTATTATTTAAAATTTTTTGATCTTATTTTTTTAAATTCTAATTCTCACGGAGGGATTAACTCAAGCATGTTCATTGATTTAGATATTATTTATCTCATTTCTTTCAGTCCTAATTCTCACAAATGGTTTGACGCAAATAAGATATTGATTAAAGCGGTCTTTATCTTATTTCTTTCGGTCTTAATTCTCAAAGAAAGATTGACTCAAATAAATTTATTGATTTTTGGACTAATCGAAAGAGGTTTTTTATCCTTTTTAGCACAATTCAGGCAAGACAAATATTTAATTTAAGTATCTCGGGTCTATGATTTTGGGAAATAAAGAGATAGACGAGGATGTCTCTCACCGTATTGGGGTAGGTTGGATGAAATGGAGGCTCGCTTCGAGAATTTTATGTGATAAGAAGGTGCCCCCCAAGCTGAAAGGCAAATTCTATAGAGTTGTAGTCCGGCCTGCCAAGTTGTATGGAGCGGAGCATTGGCCGATTAAGAATTTGCATATCCAAAAGTTGAAGGTGGCAGAAATGAGGATGTTGCGTTGGATGTGTGGATGCACAAGGGTTGACAAGGTTAGGAATGAAATTATTTGGGAGAAGGTGGGAGTGGTGTCAGTAGAGGATAAAATGCAGGAAGTGAGGTTGAAATGATTTGGTCATGTGATGAGGAGAGACACAGATGGCCCAGTTCGTAGGTGTGAGAGGTTGGCCTTGAAAGGTTTTAGACGGGGTAGGGGTAGGTTGAAGAAATACTGGAGAGAAGTGATTAAACGTGATATGGAGCAGTTACAGCTGACTGAGGACATGACCCTAAATAGGAAGATATGGAGGGAAAACATTAGGATAGAGGGCTAAGGGTATGGTTGAGTCATAGTCAGTATTTAGGTGGACTTTGGTGCCCGTTGTTTGGGAATGTACATATTTTTGTAGATGTCGTACCTATGTTATTTTATCATGTTCTATGCTCTTGATGCTTGTGTATACTGCCTTTTATCTTGAGTCGGGGGTCTATCGAAAACAGCCTCTCCACCTCTGTACAGGTAGTGGTATGGACTACGTACACTCTACCCTCCCCAGACCCCACTATGTGGGAATATACTGGGTTTGTTATTGTTGTTGTTGTATAATTTTAATTCTCATAGAGGGATTAACTTAAGCATGCTTATTGATTTAGATAATATATTTCTTATTTCTTTCAGTCATAATTCTCACAGAGGGATTGACTCAAATAAGTTACTAATTAAAGGGGTATTTATATTATTTCTTTCAACCCTAGTTCTCACAGAGAGATTGACTCAAATAAGTTTATTGATTTAAGGACTTGATCGAAAGAGGTCTTTTATCCCTTTTAACACAATTCAGGCAATAGAAATATTTGATTTAATAGTTACTAGAATTAAATCAGTTATTGACATGTAAGACCCCATAAAATTTTAATAATTTTATTTTTGACCCCTCTTTCATGCTTAATGACAATTTTTGACTTGAATTATGATTAGGGATGGTAAAAGGGTGTTTTGGGAAGGTTTTAAAATTTTCAAAAGGGGTTCGGGGTTATTTTGGAATCGCAGGATAGTAAGCCTCCCCGATAGTCGCGTGCCACGAAGGTTAGCCTCCGCGATAAGGGCGTGGCACGGAGGCTACCCTCTACAATAAGAGCGTGTCATGCTCCTGTTTTAATTTTGTTCAGTTTTTATTTTTTCACTTGGGGTGAGGGACCTTTGGTCTTTTTACCCCTTGTACGATTTATAAATACTTGGGTAACCGTTTTCCTTTAGTTTTCAAAGATCAAAATCATTTCTTTTCCACTTTAACTCAAAACCCGAGAAAGCTGAAGGATTTTACAAGGAATTCGCCATCCAAGCTCCAAACTTTTGAATTCTCTTCAAATTGTTCTATATTTCAGGCATGCCCTAACTTATAATTTTGTATTATGACATTTATTTAATCAATAGTCACGTGTTTTAATTATTGGGTTTGAAATTTGATTGAGGGGTCTTGTTGTTATAACTTGAATTACTTGTACCGTGGTTTAAATTAATTATTCATGCTTTAATTGATGATTTTTGAAAATGAGCTGATGCATTATTTAATGGTTGGAATGAGGAACATGGGTCTCCCCAAATTGATGGACTTTTGGCTTGATAATGACGTTCACCTCAACTTACTTTGTAAACTTTATTTTGAATATGGATAATCGGATAGTTTAACATGTTTTTTAATCCATTTCATTGCATTAAAGAATAAATGAATATAAAAATGATTTGGGATGGCCTTGGTGGCCATAGATTGGATTTTAAATGAAACTTTGGAGTTAGTTTGGTTTTATGGACTGGTTTGGCACAATTGAATTAGCTTGCAAGCATATTGGTATGACGATACCATGATGGTAAATTCTTTAATAATGAATCTTGGGTTAGTGGTTGGTTTGTATGTAACCGTTTTAAATTGGGCGTAAAGAAAATTATTTATCTCACCATGAAGGTGTAGGTCCCGGGGAGATCAAAACTGAAACCATGTTTGCTGGCATTGGGGGTCTTTGTGATCGTGTGCTTGGTGAACACATATTATATATATATATATATATATATATATATATTGGGAGGACTATAGCCTTGGTGTCTTTAGTCTTCCTCGATTTTTCTTAGTTCGTGTGGCTCAATCACTAGGGCCCTTCCATCAAGGGATTATACCCATATAGCTCATGGTTGTCTTTAGGACGGTGCGAGCTACGCAGTTCAAGTTAATACTTTAAACTTTCATGTTTATGACCCTTGGCTTTATCCCGACATCCATATATATGTATATGAATGTGGTGCATATGGTTTATGACTAAATTTTGATGATTGCATTGTTTTATCCCTTTTCTCTAAGTTACATGTCAGTGCTCACCCCAGTGACCGTCTCTGGATGCTACATCATTTTATTATATAAGGTCTGAGGGTTTTTCTGTTGCTTTTGTGTAGCATTAGGTGGTTGGTACTCCTGTTGATCAGCTGTGAAGTGGTGAGCCTCCAACTTTTAGAAGGCTCGATCATTTCATTGGTTGCATTACTATTTTGGTACTTCTTTTGAATCCTTTTGGTCATAGTCGGGGCCATGTCCCGACTTAGTTTGTATTCGGGTTTTAGAGGCTTTTCTGAACTAGTATGGGTGGTTATTTGTTTGGATTCTCAGAACTGTCTTTGACTTATTTTTTCTCATTACAATCTTGGGTGGCTTCCGCTGTTTATATTTATGTGCTCTTGAGGTAAGGATAAGAGGGTGGTCTCCAGTCCACGGTATGTTTGAGATACCCGTCATGGCCAGCCTCGAGTTTGGATCATGACAAGCTTGGTATCAGAGCATGGTTTAGGATCGTTGGGTGTCCAAAGTTGTGTCAAGTAGAGTCTCTTTTATGGATATGTAGCACCCCACATATATAGGAAGGAGGGTACAAGGTATTTAAGAATATTCTAATTCTTGTGTTCTATTTCGGGCTATAGAGTCTAGTTGTTATGAAACTTCTCTAACTACTGGCGTACTCGCATTTTAGATCATGCCTCCCCAAAGATTTGTCGGACGTAAAAACTCTGTTGTAAACTCTGTCCCACCTGAGGAGAATGTAGAGAGACTTCCCCTTATTTACGGAATACAAACCCAGTCTAGGGTCCCTGTTTCTGACTGTACCGCTCTACGTAGGGTTCCATCAATCCCTACTAGTCCTCCTCGAGCTTCCCCGACTGGTGACACTTATGCTCAGTCACCTCAGGGAGATATCTCTAATGCGGAGTTACGTCAGTCAGTTCATATTCTTGCCTAATTTATGGCATCATAGTCTTGTTAGTCTGATCATGTCGGTCTTACTGTTAGTTCATCTGAGGTCACTCGGGTTGGCCTATTTATGACGTTGAATCCTCCAACCTTTATAGGCTCTAAGGTTGAGGAGGATCCTTAGGGGTTTATTGATAAGATGGAGAAGGTCTTTTGGGTGATGCATACTACTAATTCAAAGGGTGTGAAGTTTTCTGCCAATCAGCTGAAAGATGTGGTGTACCAGTGGTATGAAGAGTGGTAAGCGATGAGTGGTGATAATGCTGAACAACCTGTGTGGGATGGCTTGTAGGTGCTTTTATTGATCATTTTTTTCCTTAGGAGTTGAGGAAAGCTTAGGCTGAAGAGTTTGTTAACTTATAGTAGGGTAAGATAAGTGTTAATGAGTTTGTACTGAAGTTCTATCAATTATCTCGTTATGCTCCTGAACTGGTGTCTAATATGAGGTATGGAATGATAAAATTTGCTTTTGGTTTGTCCCATGATTTAGTGTTAGAGTTCAAGGATGCTATGTTGAATAATGATATGGACATATCCAGGTTGGTTGTCTATATGCAGCAGGGTGGGGGATGGCAAAAAGAAGCAGACAGATATGGGAGAGAGGCAGAGTAGGAAGTTTAGATATTCAAAGCAAGGTACAAATCAACAAAATAGTGAGAAAGATGGAAGGCATTGGACGAAGAGGAAGAATTGGGGAAATTCTTATTCTTTAGCTAGTGCTCCTTATCCTAAGCCTTTAGGTGATCGTCGTTTTCTAGCTAGCGGTGGTCCTAAGGCACAGGGTTCCCAGTCTCAGGCTAGTGAAGCTCAATCAGCCCCACTGTAACACCCCAGATTTTTGCCTCTAAAATTTTTTTGAGTTTTGAGCTAACTGCTCATACTACGACTCACCTAACGAGTCGTAAGGTCTTCTTATGGGTCGCAGGGCTCGAGTCGTAGAGTGACCAATATGGGTTGCCCATGTTTTTATTGTGACTACGACTTGATGTCATGAGTCGTAATGACTTTTTACGAGTCGTAGGGTGCTCTCTGTAACCAAACCAGAGTAGGTACCCAATATCACTGTTGTGGTTAAGACTAGACCCTACGAGTCATAAGTTCTATGTATGAGTCTGTAACGACCTGAGACTACCCCCTAGTCGCCACACAGTGCTTGGAACCACAAATGATCCCAAGCTAACCCATGATCTGGCATACTGTTAATCAACTGAATTATAATAAAATAAATAATGAGTTCTGCTGTGCGGAATCATATTCATGGCATAATCTGAATAAATACATTACTGATAAAGTTTACAACATGATAAAACTGAAGGAAGAAACTGAAATTTTCATGACTGACTATGACTGACATTTATGAAGCCTCTACTATACTGACTGTAGATAGCTGGGACATGCCTTCAACTACCACTAATCAATACATATGAAAATAAATGAACTTTACATGAACTAAAACTGTCTGTAGTTCCCGAAATAAGAGAACTCATCACCTGCTAGCTGAAAACTACAACTGTCTGATCATGGTGTGCGGGCTACAATGGTACCTACATTATGAAACAATCTATCCACACAGACGTATCTATGGATCAGTACTTCTGGAATGTATTGAGTATGCAGGGGTGAATGCAATAAGTAAAATTGATTTCATATTTAATCTTAAAACATGCATGCTAAGTGTAAGTAGACTCACCCATAAGCTGGAATAAACTGAATGTTGAAATATCTTAAAACATGAGTAACAAATATGATCTGATAAACTGGTGAATCTCTACACTTAGTTTCTGTAAAACTTTACTTTTATGATATTAGTTGGGGTGTGCATCGGTCGGTTCGGTTTGGTTTTATATATTATTGATTCGGTTTATCGATTTTCAGTTTTTAAATATGCTAAACCAATAACCAAATCAATAAGATATTTTTTATCGATTTTCAGTTTATCAATTTTTAGTCCTTAACGGTTCGGTTTTTGATTTAACCGATAAAAAAATATTCATAAAATAGAAATAGAAGTAACTAACATGACAAAAAAAATCGAATCTTAGTTGTGTTTTAATTTACAAGAATCTTCAAGTTTGAACTAAATGTTGTTAGGACAAACTAAAAGCTGTATAATTGAAATAATAGGTTTGTTAATTGGTAGAAATTAAAGAGAAATTAAGAGAAATATATAATAAGTCATATATATATATATATATATATATATATATATATATATATTCTTATTGGGTTATCGATTTACCCAATAACCTAATAATTTTTTTTTATAAAACCATTAACAAACCATTAATCCAATAACCCAATAATAATAAACCAATAACATTTTAATTGGTTCGGTTTATCGATCGGTTCAATTTTTGCACACCCCTAGATATAAGTAGAATTGAAGCCGGGATATGGTAAAATGTGAATATTGTATGAATACTGAGTTTGAAAGTACGTGATGGAAACTGACATAACATCAGGGATCTGACTATACAATTATATTGAGCACGAATACCTAAACATACAAAACCAAACGTGACATATACTAAGCTTATTTGATTAACTGAATAACTAATACCTGAATACTGGTAATGTAAGACTGGACTGTACTTAATCTGAATAATTGGACTGAAATTATGGAGTACTATGCATATGAGACAAGACTGAACAACATGGGATGACCGAACATGAATGCATGTAAACTATATTATCTGAGAATGCAAGACCAAGCGTATAACATAATTCTGAAATAGTCTGTAAACTGAAATACTGATAACTGAATAATTGATAATTGTATGTTATTGTCAAGAAAACCTAAAACTGAACTCTGAACTGAATACTGAACTGAGAGTGTAGCTGAGACTGTGGACTGTGGGAGGTATCATTTAATCGATATGCCCTAATCTGAGCTAATCGGGGTCCAACCTGTAACCCTAGTTGGATGGGTATTAGTACCGTGCCACGGGTACTAACGCTGGCTGTGTGGATCCACTAAACTGGAGTCCCAAAGGACTAAAGAGTAACCCTATACTGGCAGAAAACTCATGAGATATGTGTCAATCCTAACCTGGCAGAAAGATATCTCAAACCTACGTTGACTACGTAGTTCTGTAACTTAGGGATTGTTACTAAAGGTCAAACCCTAAACTGGTAGGAATGCCCCTCATCCTTGGGTTCGCTCGGTGTTAAATCCTACTCCCAACTGAATGAAATTGGAATACTAATTGGTGCATGCACTGTTAACTGATAATTGATAAGCTTAGGTCATGGTATTCAGAAAATAATAGTGCATACGGATTCTGAGGTAATTATTAACGTATAAACTGATACTGGGATTGAAACCGATCTGAGCTAACTTAATCGGACGTACAACTGACCATATTACTGACTGAATAATATTTCCTATGGTATAACTGAAATCATTCAGTAGATTCTGGAAAACTGGACAACAACTAAATTTTGGGTATTCTTAATCCCCAGGACTCAATAACAACAATAATAAGAACACATGAGAGCATTTGATACCATAATAAGTAAGAATTATTTAAAGAAACCCATCACTTGGGCATTTCATCATACACATGGGTATTAATACTTTAACATGTGACAATTCACCAAACACATTGGGATCATAAACTCGGACATGGGAATATCTTAAACATGGGAGAATAACATGATTACATAGCTAAAATCATGAATTTAGGAATTTACATGAAATAGGACATGGGCGTTTAATCATACATGTAAATATCATAGCTTGAACCTAAGAATGTCTTAAACATGGGTGAATAATAGAGTTACATGGCAAAATTCATAACTTGGGGATTCATCTTGAAATTGATTGAACTTGATATGAGAATTTCATCAAACATGTGTAAAGCATGAATTTAAGACATGAGAATGTTACTAAAAAATCATGAATTTAGGATCTATCATGGAATTCTCTTGAACAAAGCATGAGAAACTCAAATTCATAGCATGAGGAATTTAAAATCTTGCATGGAATCATACATGGGCTGAAATTAATTAAAATTACCATGAAAAATTATTTTGCAGAAATTTTCACTTTTGAAGATTCGCCACTTAATTTTGAAAAGGAATTAAGAAATCTTTATAAAGTTACTTTAAAAAATCCAAAACAAAAAAATCATTCAAGTTTTGAAGATTCTGAGTAAGGGCTTCCTATTAATGTTTTGGGAAGGTGTTTGACACCTAAAACGTCCGCTAACTTGCGGTTATCCGAATTGTATGAAAACATCTTTTGGTTAACTTTTAAAAAGATTAATTTGTTGAAAAGTGATTGATCTTTTAGAAAAGACTTGTGTAAAATAGATTTAGGCGACTTAGTAGGGATTTTAACTAAGTCTAAATAAAACTAATAAATAAATAAATACATAAAAAGGGTGAAGGGAGGAGAAACTAAAGGATTTAGACCATTGAGCCCAAATCAATGAGACCTGTCCTAATCTAATTTTTGAGTCTCGTCCTACCTGTATTAAATACAACTTTGTCTTCGAGGCCCCAAATGAATAAATAGTGAACTAAAAATAACTAACTAACTAAATAACTAAATAAAAACGACAATAAATGAATAAACATAAGACTTTCTAAGTTTCTTAGAAGATGAGACTTTAATCCATTCTCTTTCTTTCAACTTCTTGCATTGATACGCCATGTCTCATCCTATTGAACTGTCTTCCAAAGTCTTCTAAAAAAGTGGGCCTCAATGGCCCGTTGCGTGATGTAAGGAAAAGAGTCAATTTGAACTCCCAAGAGGGTTTATGCAAAGGAAAGGGTGAAGGAAGAATTAACATCGACTCTAAATTCATAACCAACACACAGAGTGTAAAATAATTCACCAATTCGGAGAGTAACATATATCAACCGAAGAATCTTAAATTAATAGGAGATGACTTAATCTCAAAACTTGTAATCCTAACTCACTGTTAAACACTTGAACAATTAATAAACACTTGAACAATTAGCGGAAACATACATGATCCAAAATTTGCTCAAAGTCAAGCCATTTTTTTCGCAATAAGCAAACCAAAAATCAATAACTAAACTAAGGTTCAAAGCATTTTCTAGTATAGGACATCACTTCAACTTTAATTTTGACGCAAATAAATTAGCACAAAACTTCAAAGGAAAGAAACAAATTACTTCAAATAATTGTCAAGCAATGCCTTTTACTTTTACTTTATGCAGATTCATCAATTCTTTATTGTCCACAATAACAAAGAAAACTAAAGATAGACAATAATATGATAAATTCTGAAATAATCTATCAAACAATATCAACTATAAGCCAAAATACAACGTAGCAGCTACAAGAGAAAAACATTGCAAGCAGAAACTAAGCCTTAGCACAGTGACATCATATTCTCATTCTCAATCTAGAGATTAAACTATGGTTATTTCGAAAGGAAAATGAAAACTTGTTTTTGCACCAAATCAGAATCACAAAAATACCATATTAAATCAAGATGGTATCACCGCAGACAATAATTTGGCAGCAATTCAAATACAACAACTGAGTTATAGACACTTTCTAACCTCTCAAGCCCTAGACCGATTTCAATCCAAATCAACTAAGAGGACATAAAAACACTTCTAACAGGAGGCGACTTAATCCAAATTAGTTTTGAAATAAACCTTAACAAATATGCTTCTGAAAAGAGTTAAAAAAAGGGGAACATTCAACCATGAAGCTTTTAAAACTAAATACAGAACCAGAACTTCAAAACAAAAAGAGTTAACAACTAGAAACACCAATATCACATAAGCCCTACGACCTTCATGGCCTCTACAGCGAACAAATCCCAGTGCATAAGAGAGAACTAAATTTACTACTACAAAAAATAAAAACGAGACAGAATCATGAGCGAGAAAGCATCTAGAAGTTTACCTCTTTTGGGGCAGCAAAATGAGATAATGAACTAGTTTCGATCACCACCGGAAATACTTTGCCGCTACTCCGATGATTCCGATAAATTTTTGAGAATATTTTCACTAAAAAAAGATTTGCTTGATGGTTTTTTTTAGCCTTCCCTCCACCTCCTCCTTTTAGCTCTAGAAGGGGCTATTTATAGAAAGCTTTTCGGGATTTCCTTTTTCCTTCCAACAATGTGGGAACCTCAAAATTTTGGGGTAATTTGGGGATCTTACTTGAGGAAAAAAAATTCAAAATTCACCTGAGGATAAGGTTCCCTCCTTAATTTTTTTAATTTGATTCTTCTTCATCCCATTTGAGGTATAACAGACAATAAGAATGAGGAAAAACAGATTATTCCCCAAGAACCAATGAGAAACACACACCCATGTACGAATTCGTACAAATTCGTTCAAGAGTGATGAAATTTGTACATCGGTGGACACCTATGTTACTTCTAGAAGAATCTCAGCTTGAGGTTGAGATAGGTTGACGTTGGTGTGGGTCGATGGGTCGGATCGCGCGATATTGTTACTGTTGCGATAACTGTTTGTTGTTGATTTTTCTGGAGGATGTTGGATTATTTTTCAATGTTGTTTGTTGTTGTTCAGCCGTTGTTGATACTGTTATTGTTTCCACGCTGATCTGGTAGCTAGTGTGTGTTGTTGTTGTTTATTGAATAATGAAGGACTTGGGCCAGGTCATGGATAAGTGGGTTGAGGCAACGATGGGCTTGAGGGATTGGTGTTGTTTGTTATGTATATGGGAAAATGGGTTGCTGAAATTGTTATTATTTTTTGGCTGATTTGGTTATTTTAATGGATTTGGCCAATTTTGTTTAAGTTTTGGCCAACTTATAAATCAATTGTCCAATTACATCGCAATTGTGGCCAATTCGATTTCAAATATGACCAAATCTAATCAATTGGCTAAATTGAATTAAAATTCAAAATAAATTAATTCATCGTTTAATCTTGAGTTTCTCGATTTAATAAAATCAAACAAATATAAATCCAAATAAATTATTTTGATAATAAATTATATTAGAATTAAAATTTTAATTATTTGAATTTATTTTCAATATAAGCCTTGATTAAATTTGATATTTTGTAAAATAAATATTTAAGTAACAAAATTATAAAATTTCGTACAATTGAATACAATAATATATAATCGCTACTTAGAATGAAAAATTTACCCAAATAAATACTTTGAAAATCTTTTTATTTAGGTAAAATAAATGTTGTAATTTTATTCAAAAATCGAAGAAACTCGAAAATAAATTTTGTCGTGGAGGGCAAAAATTAGGTGTCAACAACTGCCCCCTCCCTTTGGGTAGGGTGGATGCAAATAACCTTGGGCAAAAGGAGATTGACGTTTCTAATTTTTGTCCGACCACAAATTCGTTTCTAAAAGAGGTTGATTTGTGCATGAGTTTCATAGAGTTATGGTAGGACCTCGGTATCAGGTTTCCTGCATATCTCAGGTTACATGAGAATTCAGGCCACCTATAGTTCATAAATCTTAATTCAAAGCACGATTTTTTAAAAAAATCACCAGTTATCTTAGTTTTTATAGTTTTTATCGAAACCGTAAAGCTGGGGAATATAGGGATTTGAGGGGAGGTTGAAATGCTGTCGATTTTTTAAAATAGAGCTCAGCCTACATATCTTCGAGACTCAGGGAATCAGACTGCTTGTAGTTTGACTCGATCGGTAGAGAAGATAGTCTTTTATTTTGGATGATCTTTGACTCGGGATGAGTGACAAATTGATCAAGTTGTGGAAAAGAGGCTTGTAACCTCCTAACCATGAACGTGGAGCTCTTTACATCCATATGTAAGAATTTACCTGGACATAATGTCCAAAACTCTCGGTGTCCTATCACTTGAATATGAAGGAAAGAGAACCCTTGGTATGAGCTTAGAAATATCCTGAAGGTTAAGCTAAAACTAGAATATCCTGAAATTCCCACATGCCTTCTAACAGGGGTGTTGTTGGATGGTGGTGGTAATCATCCTTTAGCTCATGTCCAAAGAGTTTGACGTCCCTCTTTAGACTATGTCCCATTTTGCTGCTAAGAAAGAGTTTCATGTTGTGCTGCGTCCTTTTTTAAATCGTCCACACCTGTAGTTTTGATTTGAGATTTTTATCCTCTTGATGCTCTCGACAATGCTTCAAACAAAAAGTGTTAGTGCTAAACGTGATTCACGAAAGAGGTATATAGTTTTTTATCATATCTTTACATGAGTTTTCGCTTGAAAAATGAAGTCATTCCTTTCATATACCTGTTAAGAAAGAAATAACTTACAACAACTGAAACAAAAATTTTTTTGGTTATTGCATAATTATCTCATTTATCGGTAGAATATGTTTTCAAAATAGAGTGTCTCTCTTGGACACCGATGACACTTTATGCAGAAAGTTACTTGCAACCGTGTAATCTTGCATTGATGCGACAACCCTTTTAAGTCACCTACAGTGCTCGTGAAATGATAACCTCTCCAGTTATTACCAATATTTCTTTGTGTATATCTCGGATACGAATTATAGCTTTCCCTTGAATTGACAATCTTTGGATAACCTTGCACATTATTTGATGTTGGATACAAGGCGACTTACAGATATCCTTTGAATTGCTAGCTTCTAGGTAATCCTACACATTCTCCGACCTTGGATAAGAGATGGCTTGTAGATATCCCTCTAATCACTAGCCCTCTGGTATTCCTGCACATCATCCGACCTTGGATACAATATGACTTATAGATATCTCTCAAATTTCTTGTCTTTGGGTAATCCTGCACATAATTGATCTTGGATATGACGTGGCTTATAGAGAACCCTTGGACTTATCAATTTGATAATCTCACATATTCTCCGATAAGGATTTAGTTGCGACTTATGGATAACCTTCGGAATACCAATTTTGGGATAACCTTGCACACTATCCGGTTAGGATATCGTTGTGGCTTACGGATGACCTATGGGCTACCAACTCATAGGTAATCTTGCACAATATCCTATTTCAAATAATATAACTTATAGATGACCCTCAAATTGTCAATTTATAGGAAATCTCATATATCATCTGTCTTTAGGTAGCGACTTAAAGGCGTTTCTTTAACTCATATGCTCTTGATGCATTCAAATGCTGATTCATAAAATGATAAGATATCCTCGACACCAGCATTTGTGTCTCACATGTCAACAAATATTGCATGCTGATGATATCCCCAACGCCAGCATTTATGTCTTGTGTGTTAACAAATATGAAATACAGATGATATCCTCGATGCCAATATTTATATCTCGCGTATCAACAAATATTGAATGCTAATGAAATCCTCGATGCCAACATTTATGTTTTGCATGTCAACAGATATGAAATGCTGATGATATCCTCGACGCCAATATTTATGTCTCACGTGTCAATAGATATTGAATATTTATGATATCCTCGACGCCAGAGTTTATGTCTTGTGTGTCAACAGGTATGAAATGCTGATGATATCCTCAACGCCAACGTTTATATCTCACGTGTAAATAGATATTGAATGGCCCTCTTGGTGATGATATAAAATGGCCCTCTCAGCGATGATATGACATGACCCTCTCGGTAATGGCATGAATGGCCCTCTTTGCAATGGCATGAATAACCCTATTGGCAATAATATGAAATGACCCTCTTGGCAGTGATATGAAATGGTTCTTCCAATGATTTGAAAATAGCTTTACCTGAATTCATTTGTCTGTGTCTTGCTTTTTACATGTACCTGTACTCAAGGTGGACAATTAGTAGACACGATGTCGCTCTCACTGGCGACCAAAGTCAAGCTTTATGATAGTTTAATGACAAATACTGAGCATCATAATTTGAATGTCTTATTCTGCAATCAATCTTCTCTTTTTGAAGAAATGATTAAATAGCAAGTCCACCTGATGCAAGTAAATGGGGCAAAACCCTTGTTTGGGGATTACTCAAGTACCGTTGTTTTGCTTAAGGTAGATTTTGAGGATGACTTTCTGCTCTTCCTCCTATTGAGTGATCCTTAGATTGTTGTATTTATTGTGCCAACTCCCTTGATTTTACTTGTGCTCAAGGTAAATATTTAGTAGACACAACGTCGCTTTTGCTAGCGACTATTTTTAGAAAAAAATCTAAATACAATATTCATAAAGAAGGTAAGACACCTTTGTTTGTCCTTCATGATCTCAAGAAATGAGATAGACAATTCAAAAAGTCCTCGATAAATGGGTATTAAACCCATTTTTGGGGTACCCAAAAACACTGTTCTTAAGTATTATATACTCTGGTATAGCTCCCAACTTGCTTGGGGATTTTTTTGAAAGAGACTCTCATTTTTGTGTATTGATCCCTACGTCCACAGAAAAATTGATTAGTTTGAGTGAAATTACTCCGTGTTGACCTTCTTCGATCCTTGGTTTGCTCCTCTCCATCTTTCGGGTACTCTGCCATATTGGTACCTCTACCCTGGCTCCCCATCCTAATAGATGCTAAGGCAATCACTAAAAAGATTTGCATAGATTTTCAAAAGTAGTCTTAATTTTAAAAACTAGTTTCAAAAGTTCTGTAAAAGATCTAGAAAATTTGTGTCGGTCATGTCATGTACACGCCGGATAAACGCCTTTATCTTGGTTCTGACTATGTCTGACGTTTGATGGTGGATTTCCAAAACTCATTATCATTGGTGAGGATTCTTCAAAAAAGTTCTGTCACAGCCGAAGAAGTAGTCTGCCTAGACTTTGTAGTAACTGGTGACTTCTAAAGCTTAACTTTGACCTCTGAAGCTGGGGCATTTGAAATATATTCTAACATATTAGTGGAAATTTTGAGGCCCTCCTCAAAATTTCTGCCCTAGTTTAAAGTTGTTTGAGATGATCTCAGCTCGAGAGGATCCGAAGTCTCTGTTAGTCTTTGTTCTCTTTGTTGGATGATGATTTTCCTCTTGTAAATTTTTGAGACTCCTTCTCGAAAATTCTTCCCTAGTTTTCATTTTCTAGGGTTAATATGACGGAGCCGTTGAGGCGCCTACATATTCAATTGAAGCAGGAATCAGGTCAAACATAGTTTGAAACTACGCTAAGGATATATATAAACTTTTAATGGATTGACTGAAACCGACATAGGCTGCCTGCGTTTCTCATTTTTGAGAATTCAGGTCATCACGTAGTTTATACATAAAAGGAAGAGATAAATTGTCCTAAGGGGTTGACCGAAGCCGACATAGGCCACCTACGTATCCTTTTCTTTGGAATTCAGGTCAAACGTAGCCCGTACAAAAAAGGAAAAGGATTCTAGGCAATTGCACATCATATAGAAGATACTATCATAAAGGCGATTACAAATAAGCCAAGGGAACTAAAATATATTTCAGATATAGTATCTCTTTACCTCATCAGAATTGATTGGTTTGGCCCACTCTTAACCATCCATCTCATATAGGATTAGGGATCCTCCAGGTTGGGCTTCTTTCAATTTTCAAACTCCCCTATATCTTTCACTAACTGCTCCTTATCACCTTCTTTCTGTTCATCATCATTCCCCTTGCTTTGTTCGTCCAACCCTTTACATGACATGCTATTGGTAGACTTTAAATTATCCTAGATGATAACAAGCTAATAAAAAACAATAATATAATCATATTTCAAAAACAAATTCTGAAGGGAGGCCTTATCATTGAAATTTGGGAAATAAATACGAATTATGGCTCATTACTCGTGCAAATGCGAGCCCATGCCTTTTTTTTAAAGTAGTAAAACATGAAAGGAAAATTTGGGACATAAAAGGGTGGATCATGGGGCCTCCTCCGGATCATCACAAATTTTTAAAACTACTAGCAATTGCCCTGTCATCTATCATGATGGGCGACGAGTTATGAAAAGAATGGAGGTCCAATTTTGCAATAACTCTCCTGATGCAACCTTCCTCACCCCACCAGAGTTCGAGAAATCCTCGGGTATGACATTGAATCCAGCGAGCAGGTTTTCCATCCCATCCCCAAGACTATCATTATTTGACATCTCACGCACAAAAAATGACGGGTGTAGGAATGACGATGGTTTGGACAGACTCATCTTTGACTTATCTTCAATCTCGTTTTCCTTTCTTGGCTGGTACCCAATCCTACGTTTAGATGCTTTTTTTGGGACCGTAATGGGGTTAATAGTTCCTTCAAAATTCTTACCCAGGACACTCAAGGAAGCCATGACTTTCCTTATTTCTTTCGCTCCTTCTATCTTTTTGGAATTTTGCGAATCCACCTTAGTAATAATCTTGCTCGATACCCATTCGCCTGCTATTTCGATCATGCTAATCGTAGCTCCCTCATGATTAGGCAACAGATTACTGTTGATATTTGGTGTCGGCGCCTGAAGAGTGATGATCTTCTGATCAATCAAGTCTTGGATCTTATATTTCAGATTTATGCAATCTTCAGTATTATGCCCGGGCGCTACTGAATGATAAGCACAAAATTGATTAACTCGAAGGAATCGGGAATTGAGATTGGTAAACTTTGGTGAAATAGGCTGTAAATAACCAGCTTTCATCAATCTTCCGAAGAACTGGGTACAATTTTCAGCTAATGGAGTGAATTTTCTAAGAGGATTCTTTTCGAGGTTTATATGTGGGGGTTATACTGAATTTGCTTAGCAAGAAGATGTACTTGACGATAGTTTGGAAACACTTAGACGTTTATTTGGTTGTTTGGAAGAGTAGTTTAAATGTGAGACTGATAATTTGGCTGCGGAACTTGGTACTAGGGTAAAATATTTGGAAGTGGAGCTTGATATTGAGGTTGGGCATAGAATACAGGCTGAAAACATGGTGACAGTGGTGAGGAAAGAATATTCCTAGGCTTGAATTTCTTCTTTAATTCATTAACAAAACTACTATAATCGCAGTCACATCTTCTCTTTTCTTCTAGGAGAATGCAAAATATTCAAATGATGTTGGGGTTTTGGCAATTTTGCCCATTCGAATGCCTTCTTGTAGCAATTCCCTAATTTTTACCAAATCTGCGAAAGTTGCTCTGACTGCGGACACCATCCTAGTATAAAATTTTCCCTCCTGAGCACAGAAAACACAGACACCATCTCTTCTTCAGACATGGGAGGTTGTACCTTTGCAGCTTCTTTTCTCCAATGGAAGGCATAGTCTCAAAAACACTCATCATTCTTCTGCTTGATCCAGTCTAATGAGTATCAGTCAGGGACTATTTCATTGTTAAACGCAAACCTATCAAGAAAACCTTTAGCCAATGCCCTCCAACTAGTCCATCTTTTTAGTTCTTGAGACGTGAACCAATCTAAGGCTTCCCCACTTAAGCTCCGGCTGAACAGGTGCATCAATAATGCCTCATTTTTCTTACCCCCACCATTTGATCACAATACCTTCTCAAATGGGCTATTGGATTTTCAGTACCATCAAACACTTCAAATTTAGGGGCCTTGTATCCTTCTGGAAGATCTACTCTAGGGTGAACATATAGATCATCGTAACCTAGACCATCATTGTCCCCCACCTCATGAGATTCCTTTATCCTCGTAATCTCTTTATTCATAGCCAATAACTTCATTTCATGCTCGGTCCTCTACTCTTTTTCCTTTTCCTTGTAATGGTCTATCTCGAGATTGGGGAAGGAAGTATAGATGTCAAGGGATATGATAACATGAGAGGGATTTGGAAAGGTAGCTTGATTTTGAGGATGAGAGGAGGTTGGCTGGTAGATGGGGAGGACATTTTGTAAATTAGGAAAGTTTTATGGAATTTGAGAGTAGTTTGGCGGGATCTGAAACGGATTTTGCAGATTCAAAAGTGAATTTTGTGGATTCGGAGATATATTTGGCGGATTTGGTTGATTTGGGAATGGATTTTGTAGATTTGGGATCGAATTTTGTGGATTTAGAAGCGGGTTTTATGGGTTTGAAAGCGGGTTTTAGGGATTTATGAATAAATTTTGTGGATTTGGAGATGGATTTTGTGGGGTTAGGGATGGATTTTGTAGATGGTAAGCATCTGGGTTATTTTCTCAATCGGTATTTTAGATAAGTGGAGGAGCAGAGATGAACAATACGCTATTTGGCTGATCCCCGAGAATAGGCGTACTGAGGGGAAGGATCTAGAGTGGAGTCCTGTGTCCTCCTGGAGCGGGAGCCCTGACAGTGATGGCCAGGTTAGCCAAATCTCGAGTACGATTCATCTCCTCCTGAAGCATTTTTAATTTTCTCGTGAGTTCAGCAATCATCTCACTTTGTTCCGCTATTACATCGTCTCTGATGATCAACGCATTTTCTTCGTCGTTTCCAGTCATTTTTGAATGATGGTCAGAGGATGGGATTTTATGCACTTTTGATCGGGTGAAGTAAGGATGTTCTACCAGCTTATTTCAACACAGAGTAGCTTTCTATTTTTTGTAAAGTAAAATAACTCAAAGGCAGATGTGTTAGTTTCCATATGTGATAAGTAATGTAAGATACTTGACAAGAAGTAACCACATAGAGATGTTGGTTCCATAGACAAACTGATCCACGGGAGCACAGTGGATAAATTTGTCTTCGGCTCCAATGAACACACATAAACACATAAAGCAGTTATATCACATAAATATTATAATAGTATGTATCCTAAATGGTGTGACCCTTTTTGAGCCAAAGGTTCAGGCCTAACAGATTTTGAAGAAAATATATGCCTTTTTTAAAGCCAATCCATTATCCCCCAATTTCATAGATATGAAAAAAGGCATAAATGCCTACAAAAGATAACAAAAGAGGGATACAATCTTTATGGAAAGGGAAATAACATGAAAGAAATAAGTTCCCACGTAGGGGAATAGAAAAACTAGCTACTGGATGCTCCTTCGTTTGCCTTTGCCTTCTTAGCCTTGTCCATTTCTTGTCATTGGTGACATCCGTTGATGATCAAGCGATGCGCCCTAGAGGAAACCGCCCAAATCGATCAATTTCTTGCTTGACTTGCTTCAATTCCTTCCTCGATTGGTGTACGATTGAGGCATTTTTACACGAAAGTAAGTAAAGCAAGCTTTCTCCCGACCCCCAAAAGGATAATGGATTGGATTAAATAAATATATATTTCTTCAACACATAAATATGATTCGTCTGTAATTGACTCGGGGTCAATAGACGCAAGGCAAGTTTTCTAATGGGGGTATTGAGTCACACTAGGCTCATACCTGAAATAGGGTTTTGGTTTCGTTCTATCCTAGGTGTCTAGAGTGGGTTTGAAACAGGTTCCCAAGTGAACAATTTAGGCTTGAAAGTATGAACAACCATCAGATGACTCACGTGCTAATAAACTGCCGTATTTCCAACACTTTATTTGGAGTTGAACTACGGGGGCCGGGACATCCATGAAACCTCAAAACAGTTTATAATTAAATACCGAAATATGCTATGAGATGCAATAATTAAATGCCACAAAATCGAAAATATAAACACATAGATAGTTAATCAAAAGACGAAATCAAATATTTGGTTAGAACCTAGTTAAAAATCCCCAGCAGAGTCGTCATTTCTGTTTTGCGAAAATTTTGACTTTTGAAGAGTCGCCACTTAATTTTGAAAAGGAATTAAGAAACCTTTATAAAGTTACTTCAAACGGTCCAAAATAGAAAAATCATTCAAGTTTTGAAGATTCTGAATAAGCGGTTCCTATTAACGTTTTAGGAAGGTGTTAGGCACCTAAAACGTCCACTAACTTGGGTTATTCGGACTGTTTGAAAACATCTTTTGGTTAACTTCTAAAAAGATTAATTTTTTGAAAAGTGATTGAATTTTTAGAAAAGACTTATGTAAAATAGATTTAGGCGACTTAGTAGGGATTTTACTAAGTCTAAACAAAACTAATAAACAATAAACACATAAAAATGGGGAAGGGGGGAGAAGGTAAAGGATTTAGTCCATTGGGACTAAATCAACGAGACCTGTCTTAATCTAGTTTTTGAGCCTTTGGCTCGAGTCTCGTCCTACCTGTATTAAATACAACTTTGGCTTCGAGACCCCAAATGAATAAATAATGAACTAAAAAATAACTAACTAACTAAATAAATAAATAAAAACGACAATAAATGAGTAAAATATGAGACTTTCTAAGTCTCTTAGAAGATGAGACTTTAATCCATTCTCTTTCTTTCAACTTCTTGCATTGATATGCCATGTCTCATCCGATTGAACTGTCTTCTAAAGTCTTCTAAAAAAGTAGGCCTTATTGGCCCGTTGCGTGATGCAAGGAAAAGAGTCAATTTGAACTCCCAAGCGGGTTCATGCAAAGGAAAGGGTGAAGGAAGAATTAACATCGACTCTAAATTCATAACCAACACACAGAGTGTAAAATAATTCACCAATTCGAAGAGTAACATATATCAATCGAAGAATCTTAAATTAATTAAAAATGACTTAATCTCAAAACTGGTAATCCTAACTCACTGTTAAACACTTGAATAATTAGCGGAAACATGCATGATCCAAAATTTGCTCAAATTTAAGCCATCTTTTTCGCAATAAGCAAACCAAAAATCAATAACTACACTAAGGTTCAAATCATTTTTCTAGTATAGGACATCACTTCAACTTTAATTCCGACGCAAACAAATTAGCACAAAACTTCAAAAGAAATAAATAGATTACTTCAAATAATATTCAAGCAACACCTTTCACTTTTACTTTATGCAGATTCATCAATTCTTTATTTTCCACAATAACGAAGAAAACTAAAGATAGAAAATAATATGATAAACTCTGAAATAGTCTATCGAACAATATCAACTATAAGTCAAAGTACAACGTAGCAACTACAAGAAAAAAACATTGCAAGCAGAAACTAAGACTTAGCACTGTGACATCATATTCTCATTCTCAATCTAGAGATTAAACTACGGTTATTTCGAAAGAAAAATGAAAACTTATTTTCGCACCAAATCAAAATCACAACAATACCATATTAAATCAACAGGGTTCACTACAGACAATAATTTGGTAGAAATTCAAATACAACAATTGAGTTATAGATACTTCCTAACCTCTCAAATGGGTCGGATCATGGATAAGTGGGTTGAGGCAACGATAGGCTTGAGGGATTGGTGTTGTTTGTTATGTGTAAGGAAAAATGGCCTGCTGAAATTGTTATTATTTTTGGGTTGATTTGGTTATTTAATGGATTTGGCCAATTTTGTTTACGTTTTGGTTAACTTTAAAATTAATTGGCCAAATGCATCGCAATTGTGGCCAATTCGATTTCAAATATGACCAAATCTAATCAATTGGCTAAATTGAATTAAAATTTGAAATGAATTAATACCTCGTTTAATCTTGAGTTTCACGATTTAACAAAATAAAAAAAAAATATATATATATCCAAGTAAATTATTTTGATAATAAATTATATTAAAACTAAAATTTTAATCATTTGAATTTATTTTTTATATAAGCCTTGATTAAAATATGATATTTTGTAAAATAAACATTTAAGTAATAAAATTATAAAATTTCATATAATTGAATACGATAATATATAATCACTACTTAGAATGACAAATTTACCCAAATAAATACTTTGAAAATCTTTTTGTTCAGATAAACAAATGTTGTAATTTTATTTAAAAATATAAGAAACTCAAAAATAAACTTAATCCTGGAGGGCAAAAATTGAGTGTCAATAAACATGCAATTCAATATTTATTGAACATTTAAAATAACATTATGATCGAAAAATTTGTTCTTTAATTAAAATAAAAGGATATTGGGCTCCATGGGTGAAAGAGGACCCATGGATGAACTCCCACATATCTTAAAGTTTTAATCTTGAAGGAGAAACACAATCTTGAAATCTTTCTTGAATTGAGAAATTTGAGTTCTTGCTTTTCTTGAAGAAAATTTGATGAAGTTCTTGGTGTTCTTGAGGGGGCTAGGGTTTTCTTGGAGAGAAAAGGATGAAAATAATGTATCTAATGCTTTTGGGGGCTGAAATTAAGTGTTATGGATAGATTTGGTGAGGGAAAGTGACCAAAGTGTCCCTAGACCCCATAAAAACTGAAATAGCATTTGAAACAGTTCAGTGACGCAGTTGCCATCACGTCAAAGACCGACGTGTCGTGTCCCAATTGCGCCGGCTTACTGCCTCTCACGAAAAATGCCATAACTTTTTGCTCGGGTATCGGATTAAGGCAATATTAGTATCATTGGAAAGATAATTCAATTACTAAAATTTGGTGGACATTAAGCTACAACATTCCACGTATATAAAAAGTTATACACATTCAATGTAGACCCTTGTAGAATCTAAAACCAAACTTTGGACGAATCAAATGCTCTTAGCTTAACTTGGCTCTAAGTGATTCTTATGAATATTTTTCACCTCGAAAGCACATCAAGCACTAGGATAAAGATCATAAAACTTATATTCACATGGGAATCACTTGGATTATAACTTATATACGTAGGAATGATGGTTCAAAAACTAGCCCAAAAATATTGGGTGTTATAGAGTCGTAGGGTATGACTCATAGGGTTTACAAAAAGGAAGCCCATGTCTCTGACCAGACTATGAATTGTGGAGACGACTCGTAACCAGACGTCATGAGTCGTGACATGACTCGTAGTCACTACGATAGTTCTTTCTATGTTTTAATTGGGGCACTTTGATTATTTTCCTTTTTCCCCAATTGTGACCCATGACATAAAAATACTTTAGGATCTTATTATCACTCCAAAAGAAATCAAAATACAATTCTCTTCTCTCAAACTCCTCAAAGCAGGAACAAGACTAGGGTTTCTTAAGATTGATCATCTAGGGCGCATAGGTTGATTTTTTCTCTATAATTCCAAATACTTTCAAGCATTACCACTTCCCTTAAACTTGTTTTACTTAAATAATGTGTTTAAATGATTATTCATATGGATTTTGATTTGGGTTGAGGGTTTTGGAAGGATTGTTCCTTGATTTGCATTTCTATGATTTTAATGCAAGTGTTCATATTTTATTTATATATTTTGAAAGCCGTTGGGGTGCATGGGTAAGGCAAATGGGATGGGGGTCGAGGAATTTACCTTAATTTGATGATTTTGGTTTGGAATTTGGTTTTGGAAATTATTTTCCCTCAACCCACTGGCACAATTGGATTTGAAATATGGTTAATCACATGAGTTGGCTTACTTTCCTAAACATTGTATTTCGTAAATGGTTAAATGAATAAAAAGGGTTTTGAAGGCCTTGTTGGCCATGTTTTTCATTCTAAGCTTGATATCACAAACAAAGAGGGTCGTCGCATTTCCTAAAGTTGATGGAATTGATGTAGTATAATTATAAGCTTGCAAGCGTAATGGTATGACGATACTTGTGGTTGATTCCTTAACGAATAATTTATTGGTTAAATGGATGGGTTATGTAAAACATGTTTTAATTAGGCTTAAAGAGGGTTGTGTAGCTCTCCTTGGAAGGTGGAGGTCCCGGGGGGACTAGAACTACAGACCATATTTGCCGGCAAGGGGTCTTTATGACCGTGTGCATAGTCTACACTTGTATATATATTGAATTGGCTAGGGTTGGGGCATTCCCTTGATCATACTTAAATTTTCTTAGTTCGTGCATCCAACACGCATTGGGACCCTTTCAGCAGAAGGAGTTTAACCCATATAGCCCGTGTATATCCATAGGATGGGTAGAGCCAAACAATCCAGGTTAATGGCTTTTAATCTCATGCTAAACCTTGTTTCTTATCCCAGCATCTTATATATATGTATGTATTCATGTATGTGAACATGTATATTGAGTTTGGACTAGATTTTGAATTGACATTATTTTATCCTTATCCTAAGTTATATGCTAGCCTTACCCGCTAACCATCTTTGGATGTTGTATCCCCATGCTATGTAAGAAACAGAGACACTTCTACTTTATTTGTGTAGTGATATGTGATTCCTGTATAGACTATGAGTCAACTTTGAAGTGGTGATCTTTCATTCTTCGAAAGACCCTTATTTCATGGTCTTATTTTATTTATGTTTTGGACTATTCCTTTTGGACTCATTTTGGCTATGTCGGAGGCATGTCTCAAATTAAGTTGTTCTTGGTTATTAGAGGATTTATGGATTGGGATGGATGTTAAAGTTCTTAGATTTCTTTCTTAGCTAGTTGCTTAACTATCTTGTTATATGCTCGAAATTCATCCGATGCTAGATGTATTGTGTTCTTGTTGAGTAACATAAAGGGGGTGATCTTCGGTCTTCGGCAGACTGGAGATACCCAATATGGCAAGTCCCTGGTTCAGGTTGTGACGAGCTTTGTACTGGAGCATAGGTTCATGGTTATTAGGTGTCCACAAGGCTATGTCAAGTAGAGTCTTTTTTATGGGTGTGTAGCGCGCCACACTTATAAAAGAGTGGATACGGGGAATTTAGTAATGTTTTTCTTTCTTGTGATCTCCTTTAATTCGGTTTGTTCGTATTTCAGATCATGCCTCTCCAAAAATTTGATGCTCGTGAAAACTTTTCTATCCCACCCGAGGATAATGTTAATGGAACTCATCCTATTTATGGAGTATAGACCCAGTCTAGGGCCACTACTCCTGACTACCTAGGTCTTCACTGGTCCCTACCAGTCCTCCTTGAGCTTCTCAAGCTATTGCTGTACATGCCCCACCACCCTAAAAAGATATTTGTAATATTGAATTCGATTTATCTATTCATCTGATGACGCAGTTGGTGACTTTTCAGTCTCTTTAGCCTGAACGTGTATTTTGTTTCCCTATATTTTAAGGTTACTAGAGTTATCTTATTTATAAGGCTGAATTCTCCAACCTTTACAAGCTCTAAGGTTGAGGAGGATCTTCAAGTTGATGAAATAAAGAAGATATTCAGGTGATGCATGTTACTGATATAAAGGGTGTAGAGTTTGTTGCATATCAGCAGTATGAAGAGTAGGAGTAGTCGAGAGGTGATGATATTGAGTAGGCTCTGTGGGAGGAGTTTTTTGGTTTTTTCCTTGATCGTTTCTTTCCTCATGAGTTGAGGGAGGCTAAGGTTAAAAAGTTTGTGGACTTGAAGCAAGGTAGGATGAGTGTGAAAGAATATGTCTTGAAGTTTTACCAACTGTCTTGTTATGCCCTGTAGATTAAGTCTAGAATGAGGGCAAGAATGAGGAAGTTTGCTTCGGGTTTATCTTAGGACCTGGCACTAGAGTGTAAGGCGGGGATGTTGAATAATGACTTAGATATCTCTAGGATGGTGGTGTATATGCAGCAGGTTAAAGATGAAAAAAGGACACAAATAGAAATAGGAAGAAAGGTAGAGTAAGAAATTCAAATATCCAAAGCAGGGTGGAGGCTAGCAGAGCAGTGATAGAGATGGTAGGTAGTGTGGCAATGAGAATTAAGAAGGCTTGGGGAAACTATGGTTCTTATTATACAACTAGTGCTCCTTATCCTAAGCTATCTGGCGACAGTGGGTTTAAGACCCAGGGTGTGATACCAATCAACCCCCAAAAGACACAAAACAATCGAGAACACAACAATAACTAGATGAACACAAACCAAACATAAGAAGCTACGAACAACACTAAAGATTTGCAATAAAATAAAAGGGATAGATAGTTTGACAAAGGAGAGCATAATTCCTAAGAACCCTAGAATATGTCAAATTCAAGGACCCCTAACACCCACTCAATCACCAAACTCCTACGGATACACAGGAGGGACGTTACCTCCTAAAGCACCAATGTCTCAATCCAAAGTTCCAACATAAGTGATATCCACACTTGGATGCCCTAGTTACTGTTGGATACTACTCTCACGCTAGAGAGGATTTGGTATTTCAATGTTTTAATACTTACAACAATAATCAACTCTGAAGCAAATGAGCTAATACTAATCTATTTATAGTCTATTACACATAAAAGATGAAATACCCAAAAGACCCTTAATGAAAAGGGGGTGCCCTTCAAGTGTAGGATAGGGGCGAATTTAGTATGGTTTAGGTCCTTCTTCCACTTCAACAATGCACTTCATTGGATGGAATCTTGTCATACTTGCACATACATCAATCTTCATGGTCATGCCTGTATCATCCTCTCCATCTTGAAAGGAATTTGGCATCAAATTCATGGCTTTATCACCCTCAAGGCTTCTTCTTTGAATCATTTCTTCATTCCCTGTCCCAAAGTTGGATGCTTACACAAGGGCTCTGTGAGATCATCAAGCATATGTTGGAACAGAATCTTCCTTGTATAGCACATGATCTTGAACCTGCACATAAGAAAAGTTGATACTAGGCAAAATTCTAGTATCTATGTTAGTGAGAAATAAAATGTCTTTGCGGGTAAGTCCGACAAGTAACGACTTATTTTCTTTTTATAGCATTACTTTCTCTCTTCCTTCGCTACTTCTACTCTCAGTTTTCCCTCTTTTTCCCTTCTTCCTTATATCCTCCAATTCCCTCATTCATTGATAAACTTTATTCACTTATAATAGTGAGAGAGGATGGAGCATAAACTTTCATCCATGGAGTTCAAGAGTGTACCTATTGTTTCTTCCATTATGTGTGGTAGCCCTATCATATTGCCATGGTCTCCCTGACAATAAGTGACAAGCTTGAGTAGGGATCATATCACAAAATACCTCATCTTGGTAGTTTCCTACCTTGAACTGAATCATCACTTGTCAGGTTACCTTCAACTCCCCACACTCATTCAACCATTTAAGCTTGTAAGGACTTGCATGAGGGTTAGTGAGAAGTTTTTAGATATCAACCATGGTAACACTAACAATATTGACACAACTATCTTCATCAATAATCATTGAGCACACAACTCTCTTAATAAGACATTTGGTGTTAAAAAGGTTCTCCTTTTGACTCGAATCAACCAAAGTCTTACTAATCATGGACATTTGCACCACAAAACTAGGCACTTAAAGTTCATCATCACACAGCCAAACATCTTTCTCACCTCCTTTATTTTGCATCTCGATTTTTTTTTGCTCTCCATCTTGAGATTTGTCATCAATCTTATTCGATTCAAGTCCCACCTCCTCTCTAAGAAAGTACAATTTTCCCTCCCTAAGGATCACATTCCTCCTATTTGTACATTCACTAGCCTTGTGTGCCTACCCTTGACATTTGAAGCATTGAAAGTCTTTAGAATGAGAGGAGGAATTCAGTTTACCTTCATTATTTGGAGGGTACCTTTGGCCATCCTTGGTCTCAGTTTTGATAGCCTTGGCATCGGGTTACTCGACATTGAATGATTGTTCCTTGTCCTTTTGCCAACCCGAGGGAGATTGTCCCTTGTATTTGTAACCCGATCTCTCCTTGAGCTCCCTTTCAAACTCTAATGCCGCTTAGAAGATGCCATCTATAGTGTCGAACTTGTGAAGTATCATGCGTGAAAAAATGTCTCTTTTCAACTCAACCTTGAAAAGTATGATGTCATAGCTCACTTGATCTCCTTGATGATCAAGCTTCAACATCAATTATTGAAACTCATCATAGTATGCCATGCTACTTTTGTTTCCTTGCCTCAAATTGTACAACTTGGCAAGAAGTTCATACTTATAATAATCGGGAAAGTACCTTTGCCTTCTAAGGTGCCACAATCTAAACCATGGAGGGGGATTCCCCTCAATCAACACATTTCCAAACCTCTTCACATACTCCCACCAAGTATTTGCATACCCCTGAAAGTGAGTTATCACATAACAACTCTTCTTTTCTTTGGTTAGATTATTAACTTGGAATATCTTGTCACAAGAGGACTCCCAAGCAATATAAGCCTCGGTATCACTCTCATACTTAAATATTGCAAGGCTAACTTTGATGGGGTTTATGCCCACCTCACGATTTTGGTTCCCATAATGGTTCTATTGACCAACTTTCCCCTCTCGGCCTTGAACTTCTCTTTAATCACCATGCCTACCTATTATCTCTTCTCCCCTCAAGTAAGCATCATCATAAGCCCCATATACCTCATGTTATTTCTTTCTACCATATCCCTCAATATGGATGCGTTTATTTGGGTTAAGTGGAGCTTGTGGTGGTGGGATTGGGTTTGGTAGAAAGTGAGGCCTTTGGTTAAGTGGATCTTGGATTGGAGGGCTCGGGTTTGGCGGTGTTAATTGGCTTCCAAGTCCTTCTTATGGTACTTGATGGGGTTGTGAATGAAATACCCTATTGGGGTCTCAGTTTTGGGGATGGAACATTTGATGTAAGGTTTAGAGGGAGATGGTGGCGGAAGTGTTTTGATCATGCCCACTTGAAGAGACATGATAGTGTTGAGGTGTAGAGGATTAACTTCTTTGGTTTTTCACTCGTTCCAACCTTCCACTAGTAGTAGATACACCCCCCTTCAATAAAGACAAATCTATTTGCATCTTATCCATGCTACGGGTAAGGGTCTAAAGGTGAGCCAAAATGGTATTAGTAGTATTGTTGTCCATGGTTTGGGAGGTAATTCCTTCCATTGAAATAGACCTACAAAACAACAAACAATTAGCTCAACAATATCCTCACCACACTCTCACACCTTGATTATCTTACACTTGGCTTCAAAAGTGTTGCAAGTTAGCTTATAGTTCGTGAGGAGTTGAGAGGTGAGTCTACTCTTGTTCGGAATAAATTTTGGTTTGAAACTTAAACAAATCTTGTCGGACTTGAGCTAAGAACTAACAACGATTTCAAAAGACAAAAGCACAAAAATAACGCTAATAGGAAGAAACATATTCTAAAACTAATTTACAACCTAGTAGGTATTTACTAGTTTACCAATTAGTATTAGAATCAACAATATTGAAACCAATGGAAACAAGGAAGAGAAACTAGGAATTCCAATATTCTTTAGCCTATGATGACGTGGCAATCAACTATTGGTCGTTGAAGTGTTGTTGAAGTTGGAAATTTTTTCTTGTTCCTAAATTTAGTTGTTCAATTTTTCAAATAGAAGAAGAAGTTTTGGCTATAGGGTAGGCAAATGAGATTTTAGGCTTTCTTTTTAAGATTAGAAAAGCTTTGACCTACTTGCACTCTTTTGGCAAGACAACCTTTTTGGGAGTCTTGTCTCCTTTTATTTTTTTTAGTCAATCTTGAAAAGTACCCTAACTCCTTTTTGGTAATAAAGATTTTGGAGAGCCTTTTGTTCTTTTACCCTTTCGGTGATGTCTTAGAAGTGTTTCCAAGACAAACAAGGAGTCACACTCTCTTTCCTTTGATTTTAGATCAAACAACTCTCTTTGAAGCTTCTTCTTCACCACAACATAAGAACATTAAGAACAACAACAACACAAGCCGTCCACAATATCCAACAACAACTTGAAAAATAGCTCAAAAATTCAGATTGAGACACTAAATATGTTTGTGAGAAAAGAGCTAACACTAGAAATAAACAAGACAAGTAAAAGACTCCTAGATTTAGATCTCTAAGTTTCAGCCAGAATGCAAATTAGAAAACCACTTTTTATTTTTATTTTTCAAGCGAGCTAGACCAAGATTCATTCCGTAAGAACGAAATCAACCACAAGCTCAACCCACAAAAGACATAAAATAGTCCACAACACAACAATAACTAGATGAACACAAACCGAACACAAGCAGCTAGGAATAACACTAAAGATTTGCAATAAAATAAAAGGGATAGATAGTTTGACAAAGGAAAGAATAAGTCCTAAGAACCCTAGAATATGTCAAATTATAGGACCCCTAACACCCACACAAACAATTACCAAACTCCTACGGAGACACAAGAGGGACGTCACCTCTTCAAGAAATAACATCTCAAGTCAAAGTTGCAACACAAAGGATATCCATACTTGGATGCCCTAGTTACGATTGGATACTACTCTCACACCAGAGAGGATTTGGTGTTTCAATGTTTTAAGACTCACAATAATAATCAACTCCAAAGTAAATGACCTAATACTAATCTATTTATAGTCTATTATACATAAGAGATGAAATGCCCCAAAGACCCATAGTGAAAAGGAGGCGCCCTTTAAGTGTAGGATAGGGGTGGCTTTAGTGTGTTTTAGGTCCTTCTCCTACTTCAACAATGCACTTTCTTGGATGGTCTCTTGTCATACTTGCACATACATCGATCTTCATGGTCATGCCTATATCAGGGTGCCCAAACCCAAGCTAGTGGAGCTCAGTTAGCTCCATCATATCCTCTTTATAGATTCTGTGGATAGATGCATAGTGGTTATTATTACGAGAGAAGAAATCTGTGTTTCAAATATGAAAAACCTGGTATTTTTAAGAGAAACTGCCCATTAGAAAATATTGCTACTGGAGCTAATAAGGTTTCGGTTTTTATTTCTTCAGGTCCTACACTAATAGGTGCTACTTCTAGTATCGGCACTGGTCTAAATCATCTTTAGAATCTTGCCACTCATCAGGAATCTAAGGTGTCTCTTGATGTTGTTATTGGTACATTACAACTTTTCTCTCATGATATTTACTGTTTACTTGATTTGGGGTCTTTCCTTTCTTAGGTGACCTGGTATGTGGCTGTTTATTTTGGTTTCAATCCTAAGAGTATTTCCAATCCCTTCTTTGTGTCTACCCAAGTGGGTGATTCTGTTGCGGCTAGAAGGTTATATGGGGTTGTGTGGTATCTATTGGTGATAGGGAGACATTGATAGATCTGACTAAATTGGATATGGTAGATTTTGATATGATCTTGGGGATAGCTTGGCCCTATTTGTACTATGTTTCTCAAGATTGTTGGACCCGTAAGGTCAGTTTCCAATTTCTAAATGAACCAGTAATAGAATGGAAGGGAAGTTATTTAGTTTCTTTCATATCTTAAAGCTTGAAAATTAAATTCTAAGGGGTTTTTATACCATCTAGATAGGGATAAAGATTCTATTTCTGAGGTTCCTTCTCTATAATCTGTCCATGTTGTTAACAAACTTCCTGAAGTATTTCTCGATAATCTTCCTGGTATTCCTTCTGGTGGGGATATAGACTTTGGGATTAATATTCTATTGTATACCCGTCCTATCTCTATTCTTCCTAATAGAATAACTCCGGCCAAATTAAAAGAACTTAATGAGAAATTAAAGGATCTTCTTAATAAGGGTTTCATTCATCCTAGTGTGTCCTCATGGGGTGCTCTCATGCTTTTCATGTGTAAAAAAGATGGTTCCCTTCCGATGTATAAGATTATCGACAACTGAATAAGGTGATAGTGAATAATAAGTATTATTTTCCTAGGATAAATGATCTTTTTGGCCAGGTTCAGGGTGCTAGATATTTTTTGTAAGATTGATCTTCGGTTGGGTTATCGTCAGTTTAAGATTAGGGAGACAGATATCCCTAAGACTACCTTTCGAAACCTAATATGGTCATTATGAGTTTGTGGTGATGTCATTCGGGTTAACTAATGCTCTGGTTGTATTTATGGACTTGATCAATCGAGTATTCAGAGAGTTGTTGGATTTGTTCGTGATCATGGTTATTGAGGATATCTTGGTATTTTCTAAGAGTAGGGAAGATCATGCCAATTACCTCAGAGTAGTCTTGTAGACTCTTAAGGATCAATAATTGTATGTCAAGTTTTTGAAGTGTGAGTTTTGGTTGAATATTTTGACCTTTCTAGGTCATGTTGTGTCCAGTGAGGGGGTCATGGTAGATCCATAAAAAGTTAAGGTGGTTAAAAAGTGGCCTAGACCCACGACTCCAATCGACATTCAGAGCTTCTTGGGTTTAACGAGTATTATAGGAGATTTATGGAAAGTTTTTCATCTATTGCTGCTCCGTTGACTAAAAAAAGGTGAAGTTCCTGTGGTTCAATGCTTGCAAGGGTAGTTTTGAGAAGCTAAGCAATAAGTTGACTTTGTTCTGGTTTTGACCCTGCCTGAGGGTATTGATGGGTTTGTTGTTCACTGTGATGTATCCCGTATGGGACTAGGTTGTGTCTTAATGCAGCATGGTAAGGTTGTGGCCTATGCTTTTAGGCAGTTAAAAATTCATGAAAGGATTTATTTGACTCAGGATTTGGAGTTGGCAGCTGTTGTGTTTGCTTTGAAGATTTAACGTCATTACTTGTATGGGGTTCACGTTGATATCTATTCAGATCATAAAAGTTTAAAGTATGTGCTCACCCTGAAAGACTTGAATCTCAGGCAAAGTAGATGGCTTGAGTAACTCAAGGACTATGATATGAGTCTTCATTACCATCCAGGTAAGGCTAATGTAGTTGCTAATGCTCTAGGCAGGTTGTCCATGGGTAGTTTATCTCATGTGTATGGGGAGAAGCGAGGATTAGTGAAGGACATTCACCGGTTGGATAATATTGGAGTTATTTTTTGGATTATGAGGATGAAGGTGTGATTATATAAGAGGTGGTAAAGTCATCTTTTGGTGCAGAGGTGAAGCAGAAGCAAGTTTTGGACCCCATCTTGATATAGATTAAGGATGATATGGGTTAGCATAAGGTCATGGCATTTGAGATTGGTGGAGAATGTATCTTGAGGTACCAAGGTAGATTGTGTGTTCCTAATGTTGATGGGCTCTAAGAAAAAGCTTTGACTGAGGCTCATGAGTCGAAGTATATAGTTCATCCGGGCTTGACGAATATGTATCACGACCTAAAGGAGATTTATAGGTAGAACATCATGAAGAGAGATGTGGCTAACTTCATGGCTGAGTGTATGAAGTGTCAGTAAGTAAATGTTGGGCTCTTGAGGCCTAATAACATATCTCAAGAGGTTGAGTTGCCTATGTGGAAGCGGGAGGTGATCAACATGAATTTTATTACTGGTCTTCTGCCATCTCGAAATCAATATGATTTGATTTGGGTCATCGTGGATAGGATGATTAAGTCTGACACTTCTTTCTTATGAGGACTACTTACACTGGAGAGAAATATGCGAAGTTGTTTATTCTAGAGATCATAAAATTGCATGGTGCTCCAGTTTCTATCATTTTGGATTGAGGTGCGTAGTTTTCTTCTCACTTTTGGCGTTTGTTTCAGTAAGGCTTGGGCACATGGGTGAAGCTTAGCATCGCAGTCCACCCTCAGACAAATGGACAAGCTAGAGGACTATTTAGATTTTGGAAGATATGTTAAGGGCCTTTGTGATCGATTTTGGAGGTAGTTGGGTGGCTTATTTGCCTCTCATTGAGTTTGCATATAATAATAGTTATACTCTAGTATTGGGATGACTTCTTTTGAGGATCTTTATGGTAGGACGTGTAGATTTCCTATCGGATGATTTGAGGTTGACGAGACCAAATTATTTGGTCCGAACTTCGTTCACCATGTCATATAGAAGGTGAAGGTGATTCAGGATAGATTTAAGACTACTCTGAGTCGCCAAATGTCCTACACGGATGTGAGGCGTAGAGAGTTAGAGTTTGAGGTTAGAGGTTGGTTGTCCTTGATGGTATCTCCTATGAATGGAGTGATGAGGTTTGGGAAAAAGAAGAAGCTCAACCCCCATTATATTAGTTCATACTTGATTTTGAGGAGAGTCGGAAAGGTTGCTTATGAGTTAGTTTTGCTTTTGAGTTTGGGTTCCGTTCACCTATTTTTCTATGTTTCGATGTTGAAGAAGTGTGTGTGTGATGCTTCTTTAGTAGTGCCTATTGAGGATGTTAGTATTTCAAATTCCTTGTCCTATGAGGAAGTACTAGTAAAGATTTTGGATAGACAAGTTCGTCATTTGAGGATTGAGGATGTGGATTTGGTAAAGATTCTATGAAGGAACCATAAGGTAGAAGAAGCTACTTGGGAAGCTGAAGAGGACATGAAGTTCAAGTATCTGTTCTTCTTCCCCGAGTTGGATATTCGTGCTTAAGGTTTGGATTTTCCTACTCTCTTTGTTTTCTAACTTTGTTAAAGGAATAGTGGTTGAGTATCATTTTTATAATCATGCTAATAGATGACTTGAATCCTCATTTGGGGATGAATGATCATGGGGGGAGGGGGTAATGTAACACCCCTGATTTTTGCCTCTGAAAATTTCTTGAGTTTTGAGCTTACTTCTCAGACTACGCTCTCTTGACGAGTCGTAAGGTCTTCTTACGGGTCGCAGGCCTCGAGTCATAGGATGACCAGCCCTCTATTGTGACTACGACTGGAATATCAAGAGTTGTAATGACTCTTTACGAGTCGTAGGGTGCTTTCCGTAGCCAAGCCAGAGTAGATGCCCAATGTGAATTCAATGATTCCCAACTCTTTTTAATATAAATCTTTCAGAAGTGATTTATTTTGGTTTTAAGTAATCTATAATTCCAACATCACTTTTTATCATTTTGGTTCCCTCAAATATTATTTAAGATATTACAAATCTGTAGTATAAATCTTTTTATTTTTGTGGAGCGATACATAAACTGTACTAGAATTCGACAGAGTACAAGCAAGAAGATCCTATACATATTGGCCTCATCACAAGAACAATATACTCTAACAGATTCTGAAATATATTTAATTTCATTAAGTTATATAGCACTGTTGGGAAAGAGGTCTGCATTGTGAGAAGCTGATTTAGTTTGGAATAAGATCATACTGCCTAAGCAAAAAATTCTTCTTTGGTCAGTAGTGAAAAAGCTTGTTATGTGGTTGGATATTGACAACATACTCATATGGGTGCCTCAACATATTCACGTACTAAAATTGAAGCATTAGGGGAAATTTAAACGTGAAACTATTGCTATATGTTACAAATCTATGTTATATTTTGTTTGGCAGGCTAGGAATGCAAAGATGTATAAAAGGCAGATTATGAATGTTAATTTTATGGTGCTGCAAATTCAGATAATTATTAGAGAAAGGACAGGCTTGTATATAGAGTCTATGGAGGCTAGAAAATGCTCTTGATTTATTGACTGCAGTTGTAATTAGATGGCTTAAGGCTTAGGGTGGTTATTTTCTTGTTGAGACTTAACTAAGTGTTCTTTAGGTGTATTGAAATTTTGTTAGTGTGGTACAGTTTATTGTCAAAAAAAATATTGTATTATTTTTTTAGAATAGCTTTGTGATAGTGTATTATACTTTTGTTATGAGCTTTTGCTTATTTTGGTAAGATTGTATAAAGAATAGGGGCAATTTTGACAGCTTTCATAATTTATTTTTAGAATAGCTTTGTGATAGTGTATTATACTTTTGTTATGAGTTTTTGCTTATTTTGGTAAGATTGTATAAAGAATAGGGGCAATTTTGACTGCTTTCATAATTTATGAGAAAACAAACAACTTAAAAAATTCAAATTGCATTTTCAAACAAAGTTTTAATTTCAACTCAAATTATTTCATATCATGATTTCAAATCACGATTTTATTTTACATGTCCAAACAGGTCATAAAACCAGTAAATAATAGAAGTAATTTTACTATAGCGCTCTTTGAATATAATAAATTCAATGCTTTAGAAAATGCACTGAGTAATGAATGATATTTAATATCAAGGTAAAATGACTGCAAATAGGTATATTTATTCATTGATTTTCAAAACTGAACAAGTATTGTTGGACTTCTATTTTTGATAATATGGATAAGTAAAGAAGGAAGGAGGGGTAGGAAAATATTTTTGGTTCATCCCAAACATATCTTTAGTAGGCGTTTGGACATGCGATTTCATGTCTGTGATATGAAATCAGTGTTTGGTCATGCGATTTCATCTCATGATTTCATACATTACATGAGATCTCAAATTCTCCAAAAAGCATGATTTGAAAATTTCAAATCATAATTTATTTATTTTTTCAATACAAAAGTTAACCCACAAGTTTATATTTATAAAAAAAAACCCGCCATTTATAGCTAACAACCATTTATTTCATACGTATATAAATTTTATAGTTCATGTTATTACTTTTAAAATCATTTATATCGCATATAACTAATACTCTCACCAGCATAAAATTTATTATTACTCCAAATCAACTTTCACTTATCATTTATTATTCATCAAATTCATTATCTTCTACCAAATTTATTATTACTCAATTCAAATCAATAATAATGAATTAAAGGGACAAGACTTTGATAAAATAATTTAAAAAATAATACTTTTTTCATTATTATCGGATGCAATAACTACTTTATCCAAATCCATTCATTAAAAAATATTATTGCTCATAGTGAATTAAAGGGACAAAACTCTTACCAACTATTTCTATGGCATTAAATTGAAAAGTCAATGTTGTTGACAATAATAATATATAGTTACTGTTTTACCATTACTCACACCAACTGATTTTTGAGTAATTAATTTATTTGCATCAATTCTTAATTCACTATTTCTACTCTCTATTTATGACACGCCCTTATCATTCAAATGACCAATATGAGCTGGACAAAATTATAATCCTTTGAAGTGACCAATTTATTCGTAGCAAAATTCCATTTGTAGATATGTGTTAGCTAAATCACATCTTGCAGTTATATAAGTGAACTCAAAGTGCCACCAATAAAACTCATACTTCGGCTTATTTAAACAACAAATGAAGCTCAAAGATTAACCAAGTATTCTGTCATTTTTAAGGTGAACTAAATATTCTTTTCAGTCATTTTTAAGGTGAACTAAATATTCTTTACTTTTTTCAAAATTTTACTTCTACGCAAATGCTTTATGGATGATTTGATTGACTAGCTTTAGTAATAAGTTGTATAGATGAATATTTTATGTTCGCATTTATCACTCGTTTCTTTGTTATATTTTTTCAAAATTAGGGTACATGCACATAACATGTCAAGATGATTTTGAAATTGTAGATGAAAATTTAGTGATTGCGTCTTCACTAATTAACAGGATAAATATAAACTAAATCTTAATCAACTTTTTTATGTTCACGTGAATTTCAGATATTATGTAATCGAAGTGAACGTAGAGAATACAACTTATTATCATATTGTTGTTATATTGTAAAAACTTAAAAGTACGAGTAAATCATGTGGTTTAAATGGTAAAAACTAAACAAATGAGAACATATCAGTCCTTATTGTGGTCTTACATGATGATGCAAGAAAATATGCATTTAATGATTTTATAATCAGCAGTCCACTCTGAAGGATAATCATCGACGAACAAATTGATAAGCAAGACAGCTTCGATGAAAATCGCATTAAGACGAAATGTAAAGGATTAAGAAAATATCTTAAAAATTTCAAGGGCTTATTTCAGTCTTGCTCCAGATATGATTAGAATTCCGAAAATAACATTGTTACTTCTTCTTCTGATATTTAGGCGCACTATGTTGCGGTAGGCTTGTATGATTAGTATTGAGTATTTTTCTTTTGTTTATGTAAACTTTCATAAAACGTAATATATTATTTTATATATTTTCAGCAAAAAACAAGACGAAGGTGTTGGTCTTTTCAATTTCAAATGTAAAGAACTTAATTACTATAAATTATTGATAAAATTTTTGAAAAATAATTGTCACAAGTAATCATATTGTATATATTACAACACCCGTTTTGTAACAAAAAATAAGTAAACCTACTAAAATGAAGAATGATGCATTTACTTTTGATGACAACTCCACCAATACTGAATAGTATATCAGTCTATGAACATGGACACGAGCAATAATAATAGCAGTGAAAAGCGAATTATGTGTGATGCATCTCTTTTCAACTAATGGTATTGCATCACGTCACAAAAAAATCAATCTATAACAATCAAAAACATATTTAATGATTTGAAGAAACACTTGAAATGAAAGAGAGAAAGAAAGGATGCTAAAGAAAAAGAGAAGCAAGAATGGAACAAGCAAAATCATAAGCACATAATGAGATTGATATCTAGTCTGAGTAAGTTGTGATTATTCAACTGCAAAATCTCACGAATAAGCATGACATTGATAAAAAATAATTTTTACTACGGGTGCCGCACTTGCTTAACCTTATGTTCGTAGGATGTTTATTCACATGACTGAAGAATATCAAGTTCAATGGATTGAGGACTTGAGAAAAATTTGATCAATTAATTATAAATATTAATCAAGCGCACTAAATTGTATTTTTATTGATTATATGTAAATGTCACCAGAAGTCTCTTCATTCAAACTTATAGTAGTTAGAGATTTGATTTAGCTAGTTAGAAAAATTGACTTGCATCTTTGTGATAATAGTTAAAATCTACTTGCTTTTAAAGTATCTTTATGATATTATAAATATGTGATAGCTTTTGTTTTGCACCTATCTGTGCATTTACAAGTTTTAGTAAATATATTACTAGCATATATTAGAGTAAATTATTATGTATGTTACACTAAAGTTATTCGCTTACTTATATTTTTTTTCTACTTTATAGATTATTCGTAAGAATCTAGGAAGATATGAGCATCTTAAGCAGTGCCACTTAGTTCGATAACGACGTTAAGAATGTTACCTTATGCGTTGTAGGATATGAACATATCAAGTAGTCCAGTGCATTTGATAGCGATGTTAAGAATGTTATCTTAAGCATTGTAGTAGTTGAATATATCGAACAAGTCACATGAGAACATAGGGCGTTGTGCCAAACACACCACCATATATCCAGGTCTAGTATTGCATGTATCAATGAACTTTTCTGTGGACATCATATGTGTATATCTTAAAATATTTTACGAACTTGTTAGTTTAATAAAACAAAAGAACATGTTGTCAGTTGAGCATCTAACCACAAAGGTTTAAATTGAAGAGGTCGTGGGTATTTTTCTAATCATTATTACATGAAATGATAGTTAACATTTGGCAAGTGAAACTTTTCGACATTCACTTGAAACAATCAACCGACATGTTAAAATAGTTGTCAAGGAAATTGGCAAGATAGCACCAATATTTGTACAACCAAAAATATGAATATCGTACATTCAAAACTTCGACACAATATCAAATTTTGATCTTGGTTTAAGGTGAAACTTTAAATACACTAATAAATTTATTTTATGAACTTGATAAATGTTCAATTATTTTATGTGTGTAATTATTAATATTTAGATAAATGCTTACAAATATTATTGTATTCTCTATTTGGTAGGATTTATGCATATAGAAGGGGGTTTCAAAAGCGATGCAACAAGCATATTGCAGTTACAGAGGAAGAACGTCACAAAATGTCTGATACGCTTGTGATTTTGACATGTAATTTACCTTCGTTGTTGCTGAATTGGAAGGTACCACATATGGCAGTAAAGTTTCTGAGAACGTACTTATTGAGTCAATGATATAATTTTTATTTTCATTTTCATCATATGATAACTTCAAATTACATCGTCACTAACTTCAATCATTTAGAAAAAGTCATGACCTAGAACAAATATTATGTGTTTACACGAAGTTATCTCATTTATGTCACATGCCTTTTTAGAATTCTATAAAAAAATATTATTTCTGTTGAAAGATAAATATTATGTTGTTGATTCTGATTTTCAAAATATGAAAGAATTTTTAGCTCCATATAGAAGATTACACTATATTTGTAAGATTACAGAGGAAGAGAAAGAAAGTTTCAGAACGTTAAACAGTTATTTAACTTTAGATATTATCTTTGTGCAATATGATTGAACGATTTTTGGAAAATTGAGAAAATAGATTTTGAATATTAAAACAAGGCACGAACCATTATGATAATAACACACAAGTGAAAATTGTCATAACTTGTACAGTGTAACATAATTTTTTTGCTAGAATACCAAAAATGTGCGTGAAATATTTATGGTACAGAAACATAAATATATAATTACTAATGATATTGACCAACAAATGACTCAAAACAACAATGTTGATTAGTTTTCTCTATTATCTGATTGAAAAATGCAAGCTCAACGTGAGGAGGTTGTTTATCTATGTAGGAGGATTATATTAAAGAGTAGTACAGTTTAATCAGTAAATATTGTATGTTTTTATAATAGTTTCATGATAGTGCATTATACTTGGTTATAAACATTTGCTTATTTGGTGATTGTATAAAGAATTAGGGCAATTTTAAGACTTTTTATGGGATTTTTATGTTCACAAAAAGCATACAACATAAAAAGTCTAAATTGCATGTTCAAATAAAACTTTAATTTCAAATCATGATTTCATATCATGATTTTGAATGGGATAGTTACATAAATAATATAATATAAAGGTATTATCATCCCAAATGATCTTGATTTTATTTTATTATAGGTTAGAACCTACTTTTGTCCGTAATAAGTTTTCTCCTCTTTCTCTTCCGCATCTCAATCCTACTACAATTACCCAAATTCTGGCCATATCTCGCTGGCTCCGATCTCAAATCCCACCCAACCTCAGCACATTCATCCCCCCAAATCTTTCTATCACTACTTTGCTTATTAGTTGTTGCATATTTGGTGAATACTCACAATTCTTCTTCATTAAGTTAATTTTTTAAATTTTCAATATTTTTTTGGTACTCAATCACATATACCCATCAAGTGTTGTTTAACTGTTCAAGAGAGAATAGTTTTTTGTTCGGATTGTAAAAAACAAAATTAAAAGTAATATGACGTGGAAGAAGATCAAATGATTTCAAAAGGCATCTCAAAGAGCAGTTGAAATGCCTTGTTGGAATTGATCTTTAAATTTACTTTGCTCAAGCACTTTCCTTTTTTTTTAACCATTCCTACATAATTTTCTTATTGATCTGTTACTGTTCCACGTGGAGGGTTGGTGGACGAAGGAGAGGTTGTCACAAATAAAAAACTAAAGGTCATGATGGCACTTGTCGCGGCAAGCCTTGACAAGAAAGCCTATCACACAAACTGGTACAAAAGAGAAAATAATAGCAATAACCCAAAGTAAGGCTTCTAAAATGAAGTCAAATCACATAATATAACAAAAGCAGAAAAGCATAAAAAAATGATATCATACCATAATCCCAAAATCTGGGGTCACAATGTAAGAAATTCAATAGTATAATTCAAGATCAAATACATAAGATATTCAAAAAAGGAACAACTCTGTCTATGAATGTGAAATAAAGACATAGTCTAAATAAAGAAAGGTAATAATAGACTCCGCAAAAAAGAATCCAACCGCTACCTCAAATAGCTCCAAAGTATCACCCAAATTCGACCACCGTGAGGCGCACTCGAATCTGGATCTTCACTGAAAGGGCGTATTAAAGGTGAGTACGATTCATTTATAATCAGTAGTTATCATAGGCCAACTGATCAAAGTAGAAAATAAAGCATAGAAAATACACACTAAAAGCATGTCATCTGCAATCAGAAATGTCCCACACGAAAATCCATACCATCTCCACTAATAGTTCTACAATATTCACATACACCACAGTAGATACAACGAAAGCATACAGATAGACAGGTATAACACATAATAGTAGCGAAGGAAGAATGTATATAGACAGATATCATATCAAAAGGAAATAATGCTTCACCGAAAAGTACAAGATAAAGATAAATGCAATGTAGATGATGACGACGATAATGATAATGATGTCCGAGGTTATCGCACAACCTCCGTATATACCTACGGAGCTAAAACTTCTCGATGTAGGACCTATGAGGGGCTCGTCAACCCGTATACAATCAATATCTAATGTCAATATTCATAACTCTTATCCAACACATCCATCGATAGAGGGTTTTAAAGATGTCACATTTTTGTCAGAAAAAGTCAGTGTTTCCAATACTTTCAGTATTTCCACGGTGGTACCTATGCTTCATGAATGTATATGATATGAGAATGTAATGCTTTCAACCAACCAGAATGAGTATTTCTATATCCAACCAATTTAACAATCAAGTAAGCCAATAATCCACTCAATATTTCCAACCATACATGAAATCCAACTTGAACCATATGCCAGAAGAGTAAAATACATCAAAATATACCATTGATACCACATTAGGCTTTTTCATTAGACAAGATACAACTAATTTCACATACACAAGGCCAATAATATCATATAAGACACTACACGATCACACATAGCAATTAATATTTTAGAATTGTCAAATAACATCAATATATAGGCCTCCACATGGGCAACACAATAATATATTCGTTTTCTTGATTAGTTCCTACACCCTTAATATGATTTTATATCAATATTAACTACCCAGTCAATTTGAAGAAAGTTAAGTCATAACCTATCTTGAATGTCGAAAATCGATCTAGAAGCCTTCAATCCAAAGCTTTACTCCTTACGAATGGATTCAAAATCAACTAAAATATAGAAATATAGAGTTTATGCGTCAAAAGGAAACCAAAACTGACCCCCAAAATAGATTCTCAAAAAAGAAGGGTAAAATCCTAATTTTATTTTTGAAATATGTTTCACATATTTTTAGAAGTCTACAGCTGAAAACCCAAGCGAAAATGAGGTCAAATTGAAGAAAAATTATGTTCAAGCTTTACCGACAAAATTCTCCGAAATTCATTTTAAAATTCGAGAATTGATGTTGTTTCGGAGATGAAATCTAAAGAAAAGTGATAATTATGAGATTAGAAACTTAACCAAATGAAAATGAGTTGAAAACAAGATTTGAATCGAAGAATTACAAGTTCTAGGCTTTACAAGCCAAAATCTCCAATTTATACCTTTTATTCCATGTTTAAACAAGAATTACATGATAAAATTTAGGAAAAATAGTTGAAATAGGTGTTATGGAACTTATCCAAGCTTAAAAGTAAAAGAAATGACTAAAAATCATGAAATCCTAATCCCCGAGTCTCAAAAATGATAAAAAAAAAATAGTGAAACAAGGTGTTTATAGGAATCCAGGCGTCGCATACGCGATCAGGTGTCACATACGCGGTATCTGGCTTGATGGCGGGTATCGCAATTGTGGCCTGGTCCTCGCGTATGTGAACTCATGGTGCGACCCAGATGTTGCATATGTGACACTTGCGCCTGATCTACTAAGTCGTATGCGACCAGCCACTTATTGTTGTGATGGCGCCAGCACCAGTTAGAGACTTGGATTTTTTCAAGTCTCTGCGGACCCCTCAAAATTCATTTGGAATCCCGTGAATGCAAATAAACTATGCTACCTTATCAAATTTGATGCTCCAAACTCAATAACGATATTAGATTTTTGAAAAAGTATCATTTTCACAAAGTTGACTCCCGAAATCCAATTTCACAACTTTTCAAATCGAGGACTGAAATGAGATTTAAAAGCCATAAAACCACACTAACCATATTACCACCCTAAATTCGACGTTTCGGATCTGGTGGGGCAGTTTGTTTTGCTATCTGATGCAAGATCTTAAATGTTTATCAAAGTCAACTATAAGACTTCTCAAGCCACCAAAACCTAATTTCAAATAAATAACGCGGAAACACATAGGGAACCGTGCCAAGCATCCCATACCCCAGAAATACCATAATGAAACTAAGAGAAGGGGTAAAATGGTCAAATCATACAGAAATAAATATTTTACATAAATCATCAAAAATCAGGTCGTTACACCATCAACTACTAAAAATCTAGTTCGCCCTCGAACTAAAGGCAAGAAAAAATACCCGAATCAACAAAAAACTGGGATAAGAACTACGCATATCAGACTCAACCTCTCAAGTAGCCTCATATGTAGGTCAATGCTTCCACTGGACCTTAACCACTGGAATAACTCTAGAACGCAACCGTCTGACATCTCTAGCCAAGATGGAGACAGACTCCTCGACAAAAGACAACCTCTAATTTAATTGAGTCGAATCCCAATGATGACATGAGACTCATCTGGAATGTAACGGCGAAGCATGAAAACATGAAAAACTGGATGAATAACTGATAAAGCTAGGGGCAAAGCCAACTCATAAGCCACATCACCAACAGTCCGAAGAATCTCTAATGACCCAATATACCTGGGGCTAAACTTGTTCCTCTTCCCAAACCTCATCACACCCTTCATGGGCGAACTCAAAGGAAAGCCCGATCACCAACACTAAATCTTAAGGCATGGAGTCTACGGTCTGCATAGCACTTCTGCCTACTCTGAGCGGCTCAAAGTCTATCCTGAATAATCCAAACTCTATCCAAAAAAACACAAAGCAAGTCCGTAGATCGAGGTCTAACCTTAGAAACTTCAAACCAACCAACTCGAGAGCGACAATGTCTATTATACAAGGCCTCAAAAGGAGCCATATCAATATTGAAAAGATAGCTGCACAAACTCCGCCAAGACTAAATATTGTTCCCACTAACTACTAAAATCCACACTTAAGTGCAAAGTATATCCTTCAAAACTTAAAGAGCCCGCTCTGATTAACCATCATTTTGTGGGTGGAATGCTGTGTTAAGATCAACCCGAGTACCCAACTCATCCTGAAAGGTCGTCCAAAAGTGAGAACTGGCACACCATGAAGACGCACAATCTCACGAATATATATACGGGCCAATCTCTATTCACCAGGCCTCAAATGCTCGGCCTTCACCTAATAGCAATATAGGCAACGAGCTAAAAAATCTACTATATCCTTCCTCATACCACCCTACCAGTAATGCTGCCTCAAATCACGATACATCTTAGTAACTCCTGGATGTATGAAAGACCTTGAACAATGGGCCTCCTCTTAAATCAATCTAACCCAATTACCTACTCTTGGCATGCAAACCCGGACTCTAATCCTCAAACACCATCTGAATTAAGTGAGGATTCCTTAGCCTCACCACTCAACACCTTAGTTTGAATTAGTCTCAATCCAACATCATCAAATTGGTGAGCTTGAATCTACTCCATCAAAGAAGACCTAGCCTCCACAAATGCCAAAACACACCTCGGTGTCAAAATATTAAGCCTAACCATCTAGTTAGATAAAGACTGAACCTCTAAGGCCAAAGGCCTCTCCTGGGTCAAAAGATGCGAAAAGCTACCCATGCTGGTCGACTCCAGCTCAAGGCATCTGCAACTACATTAGTCTTGCCCGGATGATAGAGTATAGTCAAGTCATAATTCTTAAGCAACTCAAGCTAACAACGCTGCCTCATATTAAGATCTTGCTGGGTGAAGAAGTACTGAAGACTATGATGATTTGAGAAAATCTTACAACGGACTCCATACAAGTAGTGCCTCTATAAACTTCAAAGCAAAAACAACCGTGCAAAACTCCAAATCGTGGGCAGGGTAATTCTTCTCATGGGGCTTCAACTGACGAGAAACATACATAATCACCTTACCCTCTTACATCAACACAACACCTAACCCAACACCTGAAGTATCATAAAAGACGGTAAAAGCTATGTGTGTCTTGGGCAAAGTTAAGATAGGAGCTGATGTCAACACATTCTTGAGATTTGGAAAGATCACTTCACAGGCATCAGATCATTGAAAGAAAATCTTTTTTTGAGTCAACTTGGTCAACGAAGAAGCAATGGATGAGAAACTCGCAATAAAATATCGATAGTAACCAACCAAGCCAACGAAACTCTGAATATTGATGGGCGAAGTAAGTCTAGCCCAATCACGAACTGCTGCAACCTTGGCTGGTTCAACCATAATACCTTCTTAGTCACCACATGACCCAAGAAAAAGATAGACTCCAACCAAAACTCACACTTGAAGAACTTAGCATACAACTTCTCATCCCTCAAACTTTGAAGCACAATTCGCAAATGCTCCTCATGATCGACCTCACTCTTAGAATAAACCAAGATATCATCTATAAATACAATAATAAAGGAGTCAAGATACGATTGAATAGCTGATTCATCAACTCCATGAAATGTGGCTGGGGCATTGGTCAACCCAAAGGACATGACCAAGAACTTATAATGACCGTACTAAGTTTGAAAGCCTATCTTCAAAATATCCAAAGTTCTAATCGTCAATTGGTGATACTCAAATCTCAAATCAATCTTTGAAAACACCAAAGCACCCTGAAGCTGGTAGAACAAATCATCAATACGAGGAAGAAGATACTTATTCTTGACCGTCACCTTGTTCAACTATTGATAATCAATACTCATATGCATAGACCCATCCTTTTTCTTCACAAATAAGATAGACGCACCTCAAGGTGATACACTAGGTCGGATAAATCTCTTATCCAACAACTCATACAATTGATCCTTCAATTCCTTCAGCAGATCCTATAGGGAATAATAGAAATGGGCTTAGTGCCCGGCTCAACATTAATAGCAAAGTCAATATCCCAAATTCGGAGGCATACCAGGCAAATCCGTAGGGAAGACATCCACGAACTCATAAACCATACGAACATAATCCAAAAAGGAGGTAAAGAAAAACTAGTATCGCGAATATGAGCCAAATAAAATAAATACTCTCTCTCAACCAAGCGGCGAACCTGAACATAAGATATAACCCTCTTAGGACCCAATGAAACGTGCCCTTCCAAGCTATACTTAGCATACCCAACGAAGCTAAGGTCATAGTATTAACATAACAATCCATATCCAAGATGACATCAAAATCTACCATATCCAATACAATCAGATCTACCTAAATATCATGCACAACAGAAGTCATAACACAAGATATGTACATCGGATCCACCATTAAAAGAGTCTCTTACGGGAGTAGATACATGAATAGGCACATCGAGGCTGAACAACTAAATCAAAACCCAAAGCAAAGTATGCAGACACATAGAAGAAAGTCGAACCTGGATTAAATAATACATATACAGGTCTGAAACAAATAGGGATGATACTTGTGATGGCAGCATCGGAGTCTTCTGCCTCTGGTCTAGCGGGTAAAACATAGCACTGTCCACGACTACCAGCTAACTGAATAGCCCCGCAACCACCACCACGAGCTCCACTACTTTTACTTCACGCATCTCTGGTAGAAACTCTACCTCTCACAGTTAAAATAGGAGTAGCTCTGAACACATGGCGAGGACAGTCGTTGACCAAATAGCCAGCCCCATCACACACATAACAACCTCTAAGGCCCGACTCAGTAGGAGGAGGTACGACTGGATCAGAGTGGCTACTTGAAATTGGTAAACTAGAAGACCCACTACCTGAACTCTGCAAGGCTGCCGTATGAGTTTACCATGATAACCATGGAAACCTCTAGAATTCCTACCTTGAGAAGTGTGACCTCTGAACCCGCCCAATAGGTGCACCCTCTTGGTGCCTCCCTGAGATGCTCGCAGAATACCCTCAGTCATTTTAGCATGATGCACTATATCTAAAATGATGCTCTAAACACTACATCTCATATGTATCTAGCTGAAGAGAAACATTCAACTACTTCACGAACTTTTGAATCTTCTCAAATTCAATGGTAATGTGGGCATATGAATATCTAGACAAGGCATGGAAGTGTGTCTCATATTCTGCAACAGTTATGGAGCCCTTCTCTAGGTGATCAAACTCATCTCTCATCTGATCCCTCAGACTGTGAGGCACAAATCTCTCCAAAAAGGCCTTAGCAAACTGATTCCAAGTCATCTCTTGAGAATCGAGAGGTCTGCAACTAATAAGTGACCTCCACCAATCTCTAGCGACATCTCTCTACTGATAAGTAGTATACGCAACACCATGCGACTCAAGCGAACGCAGGTTATGAAACTTCTCACGACAGTCAATTAAGAACTCATAGACATTCTCGCCCACAACACCACTGAACCTAGGAGGACCCAAATGAGTGAACCTTTCAAACCTCTTCTGATCCTTAGAAGACATAATTGTGCTCCTCATAAGAGGAGGCATGGTGAATCTGGTAAGATGAGATCCTACCGAAGAAGGCAGCATAGATGAAGGCTGAACTCCCGACCTCAAAATACCATACTCAGGTGCAGGCGCTAAAGGAAGAATAACACTCGGAGTTTGTGAAGTACCAAAAGCAGAAGTAGATACTACTGAAGGATCCATTCTCGAGGCTGGAGGAACACCATAAGCAAACTTTAGCACGAACGAAGGTACAATACTTGAAGTTGAGGGAATACCAGGAACACTTAAAGAAGCAACCTCCAAATGGGTCAACAAGGCGATCAACAACCCCTCCATGACTAAGGTAGAAGAATTTGGAGGGACCGAAGTAAGACCCACATCCCCAACACGCTCAACTCAAGGCTCAAGGGAGAGTCACCTAACACTACTCTTTGATGGGGCAGATCCACGTACCTATCCACTACCTCGAGCCCATCTATGACTTGCAATTTGCCCTCTAGACTGGGCTCTTTCCTTGGATGAAGGGTCTACATCTCTAACCTTACAAGATCTAGTCATCACCATTTGAACGAAAAAGAGTAAAATATGATTTAGAACACAAGGTCTAAAGAAAATCTGCATGATAAGGAACAAAATGAGGAAAATTTCCTAAAGACATTTTATAGCCTCTCGAAGATAGATAGGAACGTCTGCGTACTGTTCCGCGAGACTCTATTAGACACCTCGTTCTTACATTGTTGAGATCAATAAACCTGACTGCTCTGATACCAATTTATCACAACCCCAAAACTAAGGGTCATGATGCACTTGTCGCTGCAAACCTTGACAAGTAAGTCTATTACACAAACTGATAGAAAAGAAAAAATAATTGCAATAACCTAAAGTAAGACTTCTTGAACGAAGCTGGACCACATAATGTAACAAAAGCAGAAAAGAAAAATCAAATGATATCATACCATAATCCCAAAACCTAGAGTCACAGTGTAAGAAAATCACTAGTACAACTCGAGATCAAATACATAAGATATCCAAAACAAGAACAACTTTGTCTTTGAATGCGAAATAAAGACATAGTCTAAATAAAGAAAAGTAGTAATAGACTCCGGAAGCAAGAATCCAACCGCTACCTTGAATAGCTCCAAAGTATCGCATGAAGTCAACCACCGTGAAGCACACTTGAACCCAAATTTGCATCGAAAGGGTACAGTAGGGGTGAGTACGATCTACTTGTAATCAGTAGGTATCATAGACCGACTGAGTAAAGTAGAAAATAAAGCATACAACATACACACTAAGGGCACGTCACCTACAATCAAAAAATATTCCACACGGTAGCCCACACCATATCCACTAACAGTTCTGTAATATTCACATACACCACATTAGATACAAGAAAAGCATACAGATAGAAAGGTGTGATATATACTAATAGCGAAGGAAGAATACATATACACAGATATCACATCAAAAGGAAATAATACCTCATACAAAAGTACAAGGTGAATTCATGCAACGTTGATGATGATGATGCCCTAGGTTGTTGCACAACCTCCGTATATATCTACCAAACTGAAGCTTCCTGATATAAGATCGATGAGGAGTTAAGTTCATCAACCCGTATGCAATCAATATCCAATATACTATAATTCGTATATAAAATTATGGATTATACTATTTATGCAAATTAGACATTTCAAATTATCATTTCTATCTAGTATGGTCAAACGGCCATTACTGCGGATTTTCAAAAGAAGGGAAAAAAGAGTGAGTGTGTGCGGTGCGCCATGGCAGAGAAGCAGCGAGCCACGTGTGAAAAGACCCCATCCTTCCTTCGTATCATCAGCCAATCACTGCAAGCCGCATTGCCACGTAGGACATAAACACATGATATTGCTTAATATTGTAATTGTATATCCCCACTCGCACTTATTGACGCGCCATGTGTATGTAACTCCTCTTAGGGGAAAAAGAAGAGCTCGCTCACAGAGAGAGAGAGAGAGAGAGAGAGAGAGCGCGGCTGCCGGTTACTTTCAGGCTGATCTTCCTGTTTCTTTGAAACAATTCACATCCAATATCTCTTCATTAATTCTTCATCAGGTATCTCCAATTCAAACTCTAATTTATTCAAGAACATTTCAGCCCAATTCTGTTATTTTCTTGCTTTATTAAATTTATTAAAGGCCTCATCTGGGTAAATCCCCACTTGGGTCCGAGAAATTCTGGTAAAATTGGCATCTTTTTTTTTAAAAGATCAATTGGGGATAGGGGAATGGGGAATGGGGGAGGGGATTATAGAGTTGAGCTACTAAGATTCAAAATTGGCATATTTTTTGCTGCTTTTGGCGATTTCATTTTCTTTTCTTTGCGGGCATGCTTTGATCAACTTAATTCTTGAATATGTTGCATTATGTATATATCTTCTGTAGTTTTAAGGTATGAGGTTTTAATTTTATCTTCCTCCAATGGCTTTGCTTTCGCAGATTTTTTCTGACATTTGTTTCCAAATTTTCTTTACTTATATAGAGTTTCTGAGGAGATCTTGGATGTGTCTGTGGAGGGTTGGTTTCATTAAATCCTTTAGATTCTTGGCTTGATTTTTATCTTGTTTGACATCTTTGGGAAACTTTGTTTTATGCCAATTTGATGGCGAAGCGACCTGAGTCATCAGTTGGATACTCTGTCACCATTCCACCCTCACAGCAAGGGACTCCGTCACCTCGACCCGATACTGTATTTAGTCCTCCTCCTTTTCCATCATCAGCGGGTCCTATATTTCCTCCACCAATTGGCCAACCTAACCAGATTCCTTCTCCGTCCATCAAGACTCCTCCCAATTTACCATCACCTGCAAATGGAGTTAGAACTGGAAGCCCTGCTCCTCATCTAAGCACCCCGCCTGGTCCTCCTGTGTTTTCGTCGCCTCTCCAACCTGCTGCAGTGCCATTTAGAACTTCTCCAGCTACCCCTCAACCTGTTGCCTATTCCTCTGCTTCATCTCTCCCCACATCATCACCTCCCCAGTTTTCAAATGGGTCTGTTGAGCTGCATCACCAAAGTTCTGATGTTACTGAAGATTGGACACCCTCTGCGGAATCTCCAAATGTTCTGTTCTCGGCTCACAAGGTATCCTTTTAAATTCTGATTTGAACTTGTTTCTTTTGTAGTGTTGTCCTTATAAATCTGCTAGTAATCCATTTCACTATGAGTTGTATGTTAAGAGAGGGGATCTCATATTTATGATTTTCTTTCACTCAGGAAAGATAATTAATTGTGAATTTTAATATTTTCTCCCTGCCCCTTAGAATAGTTTGAATGAAGATTTATTCTTCTTGTCTGAAACATCACAGTACAGGGCATTTTTCGATTTGATCTTTTGATTCTAATATCAACGATTATTCTAATGTTAGAAGACACTGGCTGTTACCGTTTACATTTAGCTATTTATTCTTAGTAGTGATGATCGATTTTTCTTCTGAAGGTGTTGAAGCAGAAAAAACTTGCAAATATTCCAAGTCTAGGTTTTGGCGCATTAGTTTCCTCTGGAAGGGAGATGTCACCTGGTCCGCAAATGATACAACGCTATCCCCATCGTTGCCATAATTGTGGCGCATATGCAAATCTTTATTGCAACATTTTACCTGGCTCAGGTCAGTGGCAGTGTGTAATATGTCGTAACCTCAACGGAAGTGAAGGGGATTATGTAGCTTCCAACATGGAAGAACTTCGCAATGTGCCAGAACTATCATTACCTTCTGTTGATTATATCCAGACAGGGAACAAGAGGCCTGGTTTCTTTCCAGTATCTGATTCCAGAGTGTCAGCACCAGTTGTCCTTGTAATAGACGAGTGCTTAGATGAACCTCATCTCCAGCATTTTCAGAGCTCTTTGCATGCATTCGTGGATTCATTGCCTCCAACAACAAGACTCGGGATTGTCACATATGGCAGCACAGTCTCAGTATATGATTTTTCTGAAGAATCGATTGCATCAGCTGATGTATTACCGGGTAACAAGTCACCAGATCAGGAGTCATTGAAGGCATTGATTTATGGGACCGGGATATACTTGTCTCCTATGCACGCATCTCTTCCTGTCGCACACTCAATATTCTCATCACTGAGGCCATACAAACTGGATATTCCAGAAGCTTCTAGAGACCGTTGCCTGGGTACAGCAGTTGAAGTTGCTTTGGCAATTGTTCAAGGTCCATCAGCGGAAATGTCACAGGGTGTTGTTAAAAGGCCTGGTGGAAACAGCAGAATTATTGTTTGTGCTGGTGGACCAAATACATGTGGCCCTGGATCAGTTCCGCATTCTTTCTCACATCCAAACTATGCTCATATGGAGAAAATTGCATTTAAGTGGATGGAAACCCTAGGTCGTGAGGCGTTCAGGAAGAACACAGTCATTGACATATTATGTGCAGGCACATGTCCAGTAAGAGTGCCTGTCCTGCAACCTCTTGCCAAAGCCTCCGGGGGTGTACTTATTCTCCATGATGACTTTGGAGAGGCTTTTGGTGTGAACTTGCAGAGAGCATCTGGGAGGGCTGCTGGTTCGCATGGTTTACTTGAGGTTCGCTGTTCTGAGGATATTTTTGTTAGTCAAGTTATAGGTCCTGGTGAAGAGGCGCATGTGGACAGCAATGAAACTTTTAAAAATGACGATGCTCTAGTCATTCAAATGCTAAGCATCGAAGAAACACAGAGTTTTGCATTATCAATGGAAACCAAGAGAGACATTAAGCGCGATTTTGTGTATTTCCAGTTTGCTTTTAAGTTTTCTGATGTCTACCAATCGGATATCACCAGAGTCATCTCTGTTAGATTGCCTACTGTGGACAGTGTTTCATCATATCTTCAAAGTGTTCAAGATGAAGTGGCTGCTGTTCTTATTGCCAAGAGGACACTTTTGAGAGCCAAGAATGCCAATGATGCACTTGATATGCGAGCCACGATTGATGAAAGAATCAAAGATATCACAAGCAAGTTTGGTTCTCAAATGCCCAAGTCAAAGCTCTATCAGTTCCCTAAGGAGCTCTCGTTGTTACCCGAAGTCTTATTCCATCTTAGAAGGGGGCCACTTCTAGGAAGTATTCTTGGTCATGAAGATGAGAGATCTGTGCTGCGGAACTTGTTTCTGAATGCAGCATTTGATTTGTCCCTCCGAATGGTGGCTCCTCGCTGTCTGATGCATAGACAAGGTGGCACGTTTGAGGAACTACCTGCTTATGACCTTGCTATGCAATCGGATGCAGCAGTAGTTCTTGATCATGGCACTGATGTCTTCATTTGGTTGGTATGCAACTTAACGCTTTCTTCACTTTGTTATCGAAGAACTTATATTTAGCCATTCTAGTATATCCTATAGTTTTTCTCGTTGCTTGTCTTTTTTCCTTCATTAGCTCATGAACCTTCATGCTTGACTAAGAGCTAATATGATGTGCTATTTATTGTTATCGTGGGCCTTTTTTTTTTGGTTAAGGTATATGTCTTAGAAGCACTAGGAAGGGGCTGGAGTTAATATTACAGATGGTGTAGAGTATTGATTTGAGCTGAATATCATGGGCTCACTTTTGGGAAGTAGAAAGAAAAAAAACTGTAAACTATGAATTGGATTGTGCCACACTATATGCAATGAATCTGAAGAATCTTCACGGTTGTCATGCCCTTGGAGTTGTAATTCATAGTAATTAAGAAAAATGAAGAAGAGAGGAGGTAATAATAATCCTCGTATGTGCATAATATATTGTAGGTGGTGGTATAATAATTGTTCTCTGCTCTCCTTTGAATTAAATCATTATTAATGATTGATAGGATTTTCAAGGAGGATATGCATAGAGTGGCTTGAATTTTGACTGATATCTTGGAAAGAATCTTGACGTTTCTTAGTGCATCCAAATAATAAACACCCACCTACCTCGATCTTTACTTTAAAACTGCTTTCTGAAATCTTTGGCTGAGATCAACTTTCAAGTAGAAGCCAAATGCACCTGGATATTTGCTATCACTAGCGATAAATCCATTGATTCCGCCTGATGTGCAAGGATGATGGTTTGCTAGTTAGTCAATTTTATCTTCTTCAACTGCTCTAGAGTATAGAGATTTTCTGTTTTTACCAGTTTTTCCTATTCAAATTATTGTGTTCATATGTTACTTTTCAGATTTAATTAAGGAGTATTATGAGGGGCTTTGAACATAGGAATTTTATGCTTTCTTCTTTTCGATCCATTGACTTTTTCCATTTCATTTCACCGGAAATGTTCAGGGTGCGGAACTTGATGCTCAGGAGGGAAAAGGTGCTGCAGCATTGGCAGCTTGCAGAACTTTAGCCGAAGAGCTCACGGAAATGCGGTTTCCAGCTCCTCGAATTCTTGCATTCAAGGTATACTTGTTTCCTATTCTAAGACCATGCTTTCTCATATGACGAAACAATGGATATTTAAATTTTGATGTGCCACAGGAAGGAAGTTCTCAGGCTCGATATTTTGTTTCCAGACTGATACCGGGACACAAGGACCCTCCTTATGAACAGGTAAATGGATTTCAAATTATGCCTGTCATTAGTCACTTTCAGGTTCTATCTACTTTTTTATATTTCTGTTTTAACAGACTGTTCAGCAGCAATGCATTATTAAACTATGATTTGAAAGGACTGATCTTTCCGGAGCAGTATAATCTGAGACCCGCCCCCCCCCCCCCCCCCCCCCCCCCCCTTTCTGGTTTAGGAATTTGATTTACAGAGTAACTCAAACCTTGTGTTAAGATGACAAGAAATTCAATCAAGCCAATGAACAAGCACAAATAAGAGTTACTACCCGAATTACGATGAAGAGGAAAGCATACTTTGTAGTAGGAGAAATTCTCTTGAGCTTAGAGCTATGGAGAAAATGTTATCTGGTGCTCTGATAGAAGTAGTTAGTCAGCAAATCTAGGTAGAGAACAGAACTTGGGAATACAAGATATTGGAGTTCCCATTAGAAGGAACCAGAAAGCGATGCTGAAGATAGGGGATATCAATGCAATTGTATGCCATCTAGCTTGGACTCTTCAAATATGTTGATGGGTGCGTGTCGGATCCTTCAAAAATAGTGCATTTTTGAAGGATCCGTCTCGGGTGCGACATCATTTTTGGAGAGCCCAAGCAGCATAGATTGTATGAGCATTGTCATGCAAATTCCAACAGTAAAAAGGACTCGTTTGAGTAGAAATCTTATTAAAAGAACAAAAAAATAAAAAGAATCGTCCAAATATCAATCATACAAAGTGGAAGAAGAATTTCCGAAATTAGTCATAATCAGGGATATATTAATATTGCTAAGGAACGCTATAATTTATGGTGAAAGGATCTCACCAGCGAAAGGAACTGGCACAACTGATAATGAGCTAGCCCATGCAGCAGCTTTGAGAAATGGCCACAAGACTGTTAAAAAAGCCCTTGCTTCTGTTGTGAATAACTATTAAATTGTGGTTGAAGAAAGCTCATTAAAACGGAAAATGAATTTCATGTATAGACGTTTGGAGGTTGGGTTGGTGATAGTATAATGAAAGTTCCATACTCTTCGTAAATACAAAGATGGCCTAGCGTTTCCTCCTTTTTTTTTGGGTTTGGGGAAGGGGTATCTTATTCTGACTTTGGGTAGAGTGGTAGACGGTAGTTTCTCTTAAAATGTTTGTACCTACAACTAAATGTTTGTAGCCTCATATCATCATTCCTTGTAACTAAAAAGGACTTGCAGGAAAAATCACATACTTTTAGAGTTTAATATGTCGAAGAAATGATCTGTTTTGATATCTCAAAAAAAAAAGATCTGTTTTCGTGAGTTGCTCTCCTTGTTTCTTTATCTACCTTTTGTTCTTGGCTTCTTCTTAGAAGTGTTGATAGACCAAGTTGGTTATCTCTAGGACTTCCGTAAATAATTTCTTACAGAATCCAATGACCAACACAACTACCGACTTTTACTATTCATTTGGCATTTCCCGTTACTATCCTTGTGCTCTGAACACCGAAGAGCCAGAAAAATATGTACTTTTTAACTGCTTTGCTTGCCATCCAACTGCACCTTGTACCCCACACTGCATGCTTTTATTGTTGGAATAAATGTTTATCCTCTTCTGCTCTGACTGCACTGATATAGTGGGTTATATCAGATGGCTTAATTGGGGAAAGGAGAGTTGATCATTCAGATTGAGATATATTTGTGACTTAGAGATCTTAACTGCTGTAGGTTTCTTTTTTCTGTAACAAAATTAAAAAAAAAGGAGGCCCTATGTCTTGTAAGTGTAGATAGAGCTTCTTTCAGTGAAACTCAGACAAATGCAAAGTTAGATGATACAGATTCTCATGCTTATTAAAAAATGATACAGATTCTTAGTATAATGATTGACATGGCAAAGTGGCAAGTGAACTTTCCTATCCTATGTTATATATAAGAAAAATTATATGACTAGTTTATCTAGAGAGCGAATAAGTGTGTGGGATCAAAAGGTGATGAAAGTAAAACTTAGCTACTGCTTCTTTGCTTACTAACATTGCTGAGTTTTGCCTTGTTCCAATCTCAATTCTGATGGGGTCCTGTCCTGTACATTAAAAGATATTCAAAGTTCTAATTTTACTCATATGACTTTGCAGGAAGCAAGATTCCCACAGCTTCGGACTTTGACTCCAGAACAGAGGACGAAGTTGAAAAGCAGCTTCCTTTACTTCGATGATCCCAGCTTCTGTGAATGGATGCGTAGTCTGAAAGTTTTGCCGCCTGAACCAAGTTAAAGACCATAATAAACTTTAATTGTCGAATCTTCAAGTGGCAAGGCTCGAGAGTTGCATTTGGATGTACCATCGTGTCCAATCGTTTAAACACAGTTGGGTCATGGGGTACAGGCCTCCACCACCTCTTCAACTTTCTGCTAGTTCCTGGTTGTCATGCCAGGAATTCAACTCTTCCATTGTGATCGCGTTCTGTATGGTGGAGTTGTCTAAGGGACTGAACTCTTTTCAAATAAAACTTCCCTACCTTTGATTTCATTTTTTCTTTTTCTTTTCGGTTTAGGGAAGCCAAAGGGATATGCATTGTTTGAGTGATTTGTAACGATGTAGAACAAGTTTGCAACTTGGTTAGCAGTTGGTACATAGTTGTTATGAATTGGTTAGTTCGCAATAGACATAAATGGACATTTTTTTAGTACAGAATGAGCTTCTAAGCTACTTTCTTGCTTCAGTTCTAGACTTTCTTGCCTAGTGGGGCATAAGTCATTTCAGTGTGCGCGGCGTAAGTGGTGGGTAGGGGTTTGCAAAACTGGTTCAATCGATAAAAATAAATGTTATTGATTTATCGATATTGGTTATTGAGTTAATGGTTTTTTAATGGCTTTGTAAAAAAAAATTATTGAGCTATTGGTTTGGTTTTTGATTTTAAGGTTTAGTTAATGGTTAAATTGATAATTTGATAAGTTATATTAAAATTATATTTTTATTCCTACTTATACAATAGTGGATTTAGATTTTAAATAATATCTCATTGTCTTTTAACAAATATAAATAGAGAAAGTTAAGAAAAATTAGAGGAGTATTTTCTTATCAATTAAAAAAAAAAATAGATTAATTAAAAATCGATAATGAATATTGGTTTGGTTATTGAGGTTAGCATATTTACAAATCAAAAATTGATAAATCAAATTGATTATACAAAAAAAAAATCAAATTGACCGTTCCGCATTAGTGGTGGGATAGTATATTGCAAAAATATAAATTCGATCAATATAAATTCGATTGCTAAGGATAAAAATTAAAGTCCAATCTATTCGAAGGGTAAAAATTAAAGATCAGCCCGTTTGAAGAGCGAGCGAAAGTGTAATTTTAGTAGGCAAAGTAGAGAAATACGAAAAGAGGGAGGTGGACAATTAACGAGGCGAGAACATAAGGGCAACACTCAGAAAAGAAAATTTGATTATGCAACGAACTTATAAATGGATAGAATAGATAAATAAAAAGAGAAAATGGTCAAAAGTCCCTCCCCAACCTTTACTCCAAATCTCAATTACATATTTATACTTTGCAGGGGTCCTATGACCCCCCCCCCAATGAACTATTTAAAAATGAATTATTATCCCCAAACACTGACATGGTGAGAGAGTGTGTTTCACTCACTTTAAAGAGAGTGAGAACGAATTTTTTTATTAAAAAATTATTTTTAATATTTCTTTATTCATTTTCTTTATTTATTTTTAACTATTCTTTTTATTTATTCATGTTCTTTCTACTTCTTCTTCTTCTTCTTTCTCACAAATAAAATTGCATCCAAGAACTCAAACAATGGCATCCAAAAACTTTTGAAGTGGGTATGTTCGTATTATCATCCTGAATATTTTAATGTTGACTTTGCCTCATTACATCCACCAAAACCTTGTCACCGGAATCTGCAGCTTTGCCGGAGCTTCAATTTTCACTCAACTAATCAGAATTTTTGCGAGTATGGGCGCTCAGAACTCCTCTTAGAGACCCCATAGCTGCATCGTAACCAATTTGTACCACATTAGTTCGATTTTGCATTTTAATTTTTTTGAGTTTGTCGTGATTTTGGCTAAATCGTCGATTTCGGAATTCTGATTTTGGTCACTAAAAGTGTTTAATTCTGCATTCATAGTTGGAACTTGATCATTCATAACAATTTCATCACTTGGAATCATTTGAACAAAACCCGAATTCACAGAGCAATAAAATCATGAACCCAACACTTTTTGTGAAGAAAGATGAAAAAATTCAAAACAAAATTAATATGTGTATATATGATTCCTTCGTTTTCAATTTTAAATTAAGAAGATGAAGAAGATGACGAGCAGTTTTCCCTTTCTTGTTCACTTTTTTTTTTGCCAATTAAGAAGATGATGAGCCTTCCCTTTCGTTTTCAATTTGAGAAAATGGCCAAAAGTCGTCCTCCCCCCCCCCCCTCCCCCCCCGCCAATCTTTACCCTAAATCTCCACTATACACCTATACTTAGGACCCCCCTAAACATTTAAAAAATAGAATATTAACCCGTCTTAAAGCTTATACCCAGATTTTGTTTCAAGATGTGGCCTGCACGCGCTGCCACATCATGCCACGTCATTTTTTTTATCTAAAAAATTAACTATTTTACTTTAGATATTTTCATTTTCTCTTTATATAGTATTTCCTCCATAACAAAATTTCTCTCTCTTCCCCATTCCCCATTTTGCTTAATTTTCTTCTTCAACTCAATTTCATTTCTATAGTTAATTTTTGAAATTTAATTTTATACTTCGAAGCTTCTTCAGCTGCATCAAATGTACCCAACAAAACCCATTTTTTCGTAATCGATTTTGATGTATGTTGCAAAACTCATTTTTTCGTAATCAATGTTGATGTATGCTGCAAATGTTGCAGCCCCAAAATTCTACTATAACTCCCCTTTTAGCAGCAGCAACACTATTGTAAATCGAATTTGAGTTTGACATTTCATCAAACGTATGGTGGGCAGGAACAGAGCGGTGATTTTCTTCTTCATTTTTAATTGCAATGGCTTTTTCAGGTTCCATGGTGAATTACTATGAGAAGAAAATGGGAAATTGAAAATGGGTTTGAGCTGCATATTGTGAGTATTTAGGTAGTGAGATTTTTGTTCAGTTCAAAGTAGAATGGTGGAATTTCCGTCGATACTTGTCCTTGAAAATTAATTAATTGATACGATAATATAATTTTCATTAATGAGTTCAAGAAAGGCAGAGAAAGATAATGAAATTGAAGATGAAGATGATGAGGAAACACCATTAATGAGTTCTTGGAATTTTTTATTTTGAGAAAGAGAAGAAGAAGAAGAGAAGAAGAAGAAGACAAAAGAAAAGGAATAAGAAAAAATAATAATTAAAATTATATATATTTATATAAAAAATATTTAAAATAAAATTTTAATCTATAATTTTAATTTCACTCTCTCGCCATGTCAGCCTTTAGGGGTATTAATATTTCATTTTTAAAATGTTCAGGGGATAATAAACCCAGCAAAAGTATAGATATGTAGTTGGAATTTGGGGTAAAAGTTTGGGGGGAGGGGGACTTTTGGCCATTTTCTCTTTCCAATTTCAAATTAAGAAGATGATGAGCCTTGAAAAAATAAGGAAAAAATAGGATAAAAATAATTTTTTTAATATAAAAAATAATAATATTACATGACGTTAGCTGATAGACGCGTGCAACTCACTCAATTGTACAGATCTGGGTATGAATTTTTAGATGGGTATATATTCCATTTTTAAATAGTCTGGGGGGTCATAAGACCCTCGCAAAATATAGGTGTGTAGTTGAGATTTGAGGTAAAAGTTGGGGGGACTTTTGACCATTTTCTCAAAATAAAAATAATCAGGGAGCCCATATTAAATAATTCAGTTAAAATAAATTTCTAACATTTCTTTTCTATATAATTTATATAATAGAAGAGAGGGTTTCAACATGCCTGCTTCAGCAGTCTGCTTGTTCTGTGATTTTACTATATCACCGCTAATTAATTATTATAAATTATTTATATATTAAAAATTAATAATATTTAATTAAAAATAAAATAGACATTTACGATATGTCTGCTTCAGCTGCTTTAATCATGATTTTACTATATCACCCCTAATTAATTATTATAAGTCATTTATTTATTAAAAAATTAATAATATTAAATCCATAATTTCACTATATCACCCTTAATTAATTATTATAAGTGAGTTATGTACTAAAAATTAATAATAAGCAATCTGCTTGCTCTGTGATTTTACTATATCACCCCTAATTAATTATTATAACTTATTTATATATTAAAAAATTAATAATATTTAATTAAAAAAATAAAATAACATTTACGAATGTCTGCTTCAGCTGCTTTAACCGTGATTTTACTATATCACCCCTAATTAATTATTATAAATCATTTATATATTAAAAAATAAATATTAAATTCGTAAGTTCACTATATCACCCTTAATTAATTATTATAAGTCAGTTATGTACTAAAACTTAATAATATTTAATTTTTAAAAAGTAAAATAGACATTTATAATATGTCTGCTTCAATAGCAATTTTACTATATCACTATTAATTAATTATTATAAGTTATTTACATATTACAAAAATAATAATATTTTATTTAAAAAGTAAATTTTACATTTATAACATGTCTGCTTCAATTATTCCAACCATAATTTTACTAAATATCACCTCTAATTAATTATTATAAGTCATCTAAGTATTATAAAATTAATAATATTTAATAAAAGAGGTAAAATATATAAAATGATAATTAATTATTGATGTTTTAAACTAACTTGACGTCTTATATGAGGTCCACTTAAATTTTTTTCACAAGTATTTTATTTATAGTAATTTTGTTATATCACTTTTAGTTAGTTGTTGTAAGTCATTTAAAATATGTTTGTTTCGCTGCTTCAATCGTGATTTTACTAAATCACCCCTAATTAATTATCATGGCCATCAAAACATTGCGCCGCTTAAATTGGAATTGAAAAAGTATTATAAATCACAGTAACTAAAAATTTAAATTATTTAAAAAATATAATTGACTATTGATGACACAAAAATTTGGACAAGAAGAGTAACATATATTATTTGAAAATTACATAAAAAGTATTATAAATTACAATAGTTTACAACTTAAAATATTTAAAAATAATTTAATCTGATAATATTTCAAAAATATGTAAAAATACTATAAATCACAATAATTAACAATTTAAAAAAATTAAAAGATATAAAATATTTAATTGACTCTCAAAATTAAATTAGTGTCACTTAAATTGGAATAGAAGAAAAGTATTATAAATCACAATAATTTAAAATTTCAGTAATTTTAAAAATATAATTGACTATCAATGCCATGAAAGTTCGGACAAGGAGCGTAGCGTATATTATTTAAAATTACATAAAAATATTATAAATTACAATAGTTAACAACTTAAAATATCACCCTTAATTAATTATTATTATAAGTTAGTTATGAACTAAAAATTAATAATATTTAATTAAAACTTTGACATGCCTGCTTCAGCAATCTGCTTGCTCCGTGATTTTACTATATCACCCCTAATTAAATATTATAAATTATTTATATATTTAAAAATTAATAATACTTAATTAAAAAATAAAATAGACATTTATGACATGTCTTCTTCAGCTGCTTTAACCGTGATTTTACTATATCACCCCTAATTAATTATTATAAGTTATTTATGTATTAAAAATTAATAATATTAAATCCGTAATTTCACTATATCACCCTTAATTAATTATTATAAGTCAGTTATGTACTAAAAAATAATAATATTTAACTAAAAAAGAGTAAAACAGACATTTATAATATGTCTGCTTCAATAGTAATTTTACTATATCACCCCTAATTAATTATTATAAGTTATTTGCATATTACAATAATAATAATATTTTATTAAAAAAGTAAAATTTATATTTATAACATGTCTGCTCAATTATTTCAACCATAATTTTACTAAATATCACCTCTAATTAATTATTATAAGTCAATTAGCTATTAAGAATTAATAATATTTAATAAAAAAGGTAAAATATATAAAATGATAATTAATTATTGATGTTTTAAACTGACTTGACGCCTTATATTAGGTCCACTTAAAGTTTTTTCACAAATATTTTGTTTATAGTAATTTTGCTATATCACTTTTAGTTAGTTGTTGTAAGTCATTTAATACATGTTTGTTTTGCTGCTTCAGTCGTGATTTTACTAAATCACCTCTAATTAATTATTATGGCCATCAAAACATTGTGCCGCTTAAATTGGAATTGATTATTGATGTCACAAAAATTTGGGCAAGAAGAGTAACATATATTATTTAAAAATTACATAAAAAGTATTATAAATTACAATAGTTAACAACTTAAAATATTTGAAAATAATTTAATCTGTTATATATTTCAAAAATATGTAAAAATACTATAAATCACAATAATTAACAACTTAAGAAATTTAAAATATATAAAATATTTAATTGACTCTCAGAATTAAATCAGTGTCACTTAAATTGGAATTGAAGAAAAGTATTATAAATCGCAATAATTTAAAACTTCAGTAATTTTAAAAATATAACTGACTATCAATGCCATGAAAGTTTGGACGAGGAGCGTAACGTATATTATTTAAAAACTACATAAAAATATTATCAATTACAATAGTTAACAACTTAAAATATCTGAAAACATATTAAATGTATGATTGATTGTCTAAATTTTATTTGTCTCACATAAATTAAGACAAAAAAATAACATATATTGAGCCCGTACTAAATCTCGGATGAATCTTAGAATATATATGCAATTCATTTTAAAATTTTTTTGGTTTAAATATATCAAGATTGAAAAGGCAAGTTCCAATACATCACACTAAGCAATGTATAAGAAATAATGTTAAATAATATCAATATTACTAATACAAGCATTATTAATACAGATATTACTAATACATTATATTCAAAATTATTTTTATATACCCTAACAAACGACTCCTATATTTCAACGGAAGGAACATATATAAAAGCATAGTTCAATAAAACATCTACATAAGTATGTTTTATCGTATTCTCAAAGTCAAACAACTTAAATTAATATGAAACAAAAGGTAACATATAGTTTTCTTTTTTATATAATTTTTGAAACACTTAAAATTTAAATTTAAAATATTAATTATATTTAACTTCAAAGAACAAGTTGACAAATAAAAGAGAATGAGAAAATGAAAGCAAAAAATGTTTATATCAACTTAGTAGGGGAATAAAATGCAATTTTGAATTATTAATTACAAGCCACATGTGATGTAATATGCATAACTAGATAATCCTTTGTCATATGATTAAAGATTTAAAACTTAAAAATGCACCGAATTTTGTCATTTATACAAATAAAATATACATAATTATCATGTGAGACTTGATTCATTGAAAAATATTATCAAATAGTTAATATATTAATTTTGTCTATTCATGTTTTATAGTTCATAATTTGAATTGACATTAATTTAATTTATATACATAATTAAAATATCTTAATATTAAACCTGTGCTGATACGGAAATTCTCCTCTAGTTTATATAGATTAGTATAACCACATAGTGCGAATAGAACAAGTACTCATCGCACAATGCACGTGTATTGGAAAAGTTTGCTTGCTTGCTTTTAAGCATTTCTTGATTTCAGTTTCGAATGGTAGCTAGCAGCTAATTAATCAACTTTGCAGTAACAATTTGGGATGAAAACGGTAATTTTATTGTGTGTGTTTGTTTCAAAGCAGCACTAGAACAACAGGGATAATGAAAATGACAATAGAAATAGCTCCAGATAGTAAGTAACCATTCTCCACCAATTTTAAATTCACGAATTCGAATATAAATAAAATAAATACTAAATTTCTGAAAAGTAAAAAAATATGAATAATATAAAATTGTAGATCCAAGCAAACGCATTTGATGTTATATCTAAAGTAATATTCACATATTATTTCTTTCAAATAGTTGAGCCAAACTAGATGATCAAACGTGTAATATTATTTGTGGATATTAAAGATCTTCCGCTGTTGTCAAACTAAACACATTTGCTTTGTTTGTTAGCAGTTAGCAGTATAGTACAAGTACAGTATTGGTACCTTATCGGTTATCTTCTCATATAAATCCTCAACCCCCTACTCTTTTCTTCATTTTCCTTGTATCTGTAACTTAAAATTCCCACCGGAGTACTAATGGAGCTGGTGGTTTCACCTCCGTCCGTTGACTGGCCAGCCACCGCTGTTAAGCGGCTCTCATCCTTTTCCAACCGCCATAGCAGTTCCGATGACAAGGTCCGACGTGTAATTGGCAGTCGCAGCTGGTTGCACGGAGGAGAGAAATCCTTGTGTTCGCTTGGTTTTGAGGTGAAGGAAAGACGGAGTAGGAGGATTAAGAGGAGAGGAACAAGTACAGTGGCGTCTTTGGGTGGTTTATTGGGAGGCATTTTTAAGTCTTCAGATTCAGGTGAGTCCACCAGACAGACGTATTCTCCAACTGTAGCACTTATCAATGGGATGGAATCGGAGGTGTCTTCTTTATCCGACGCTCAATTGAGGGAGAAGACAGCTGCTCTGCAAGAAAGGGCTCGCGGTGGGGATTCCTTGGACTCTCTTTTACCCGTGAGCTAACTGAATCAACTCCATTTACATTTTGTACTTTCGTTTGCTAATCTTATCTATAGCTAGTGCAATGTCAGGTGTTATGTCTTCATAAAAATTCTACTTCAAAACAGATCTTCTTCAGGCAGTATTGGCCGGTACATTGTGAAAACCTCAAATATTTTTGAGTTAATTAGCATGAAATATGTATCGGAAGTTGCTGTTTGTAATATATATAGTTTGTAAGAGGATCTAATAGCAAAACTCAAAAGGGTTGGGCATCCCAGAAAGCCATTCTTTTGTTTTTCAATCAACTTTTGGCTCCCTTTGGTGCCTACAAAGTATACACACAGGCACACTCTTTATAAAAAAATAAATAATATGTTACTCCCTCTGTTTCAATTTGTTTGACTTGTTTTGTCTTACCATGGAGTTATTGTAAAAAAAACTTTTGAATCTTATAGTCTTAGACTAAAGATAGGTAAAATGTTAAATAAACAACGTGGAAGTTAGAATTATAAAGTTGCCAAAAAAAAGGAAAGAGGCACATTTTAAAACAAACTAAAAAGGAAAGTGAGACAAAACTCTATACTTAGGAAAACTATAATTTTAAACTTAACGAGATTGATTTATAGCCACACAGACATCTATGACTTGTTTTAGAAGATTCAAAAGCCGTTCCTTCTTTCTTTCTTAGGGGGAGGGACTGAGGGAGTATTTGTTTTTCTGTTTTTTCTTTTACTGAAAATTTGAACGAGCTATTGTTTTTGAGATTTAAGTACAATTTGTTTGCAGGAAGCATTTGCTGTCGTCAGAGAGGCTTCGAAAAGGGTTCTTGGCCTTCGTCCCTTTGATGTGCAACTTATAGGTAGACGTATCCTGACTTTTATGATGTATAGCAGTATTAATTTGGATAATAGGAGCAATAACCAAACTTGAACATGTTCACAATACCATTTAACAGATTCTGGAAAGTGTTGCACTAATCACTAGTTGAAGGTAGCGCACTTTTGTTTGCACATGATTTATTTCTGTGAAATAGAATAAGAAAATGGAATGATGGAAGATATGAATAACATAGTGTGATTAAGGACATAAGCTCCTATGAAGTGACCTTTTAAACTTGTCTTGCAATTTGGGTCTGTTAGATGAGTATTATGGAAAGAAAAATCTGACAAGGTTTCCTCATCTACCTTAGTCTTTAAATTTGTGGTATAGATGGTATTTTCTTGTTTGCATTTTGCTTAGTTCATCATCAATTATGTAAGAAAGAGTCTCATATAAGCCGAAGCAATTATTTGATGATCATGCAAATGATACCCCTTTTTGAAAGAGTCTCATATAAACCGAAGCAATTATTTGATGATCATGCAAATGATACCCCTTTTTGCTTTTTATTTGCTGTATAGGTGGCATGGTTCTCCATAAGGGAGAAATAGCTGAAATGAGGACTGGTGAAGGAAAGACTCTTGTTGCCATTTTACCTGCTTACTTGAATGCATTGACCGGGAAAGGAGTTCATGTAGTAACAGTCAATGACTACTTGGCACGCCGAGATTGTGAATGGGTTGGTCAAGTTCCCCGTTTTCTAGGGCTAAAAGTTGGCCTCATTCAACGTATGTCTCGTTTTCTTACTCTATCTTTGATTTTTTAATTGTTTCTATCTTAGCATTCTTATCTTTAAGCTTGCAGCTCTTTCCATCACTTCTTATTAGCTTCATCTAAGCTTTAAAATTTCTTCCAATTGTGTGTTGAAATCAAATTCGTCCATGGATGAGTACACAAGTACTCTCTAGCAGGATCAGTCTAGCTCTCTAGGTCCCTAAGCACTGAGAAAAGTGTCTTAATACAGAGGCACAGGGAGACGTCCTGCTAACAAAGGATTGATTATAGGAAAAATCTACATCAGTTGAGTGCAAGAGAGCACGGTAAAATGTCAACCATTTTTCTTTAATCCTAATTTTATGCAAGTTATGGTGCATATCATAAAATATGATTGGAGTTAAACAAATGATATCAAAAACGATATGAGAATACTCTAGGGTGGAAGTTCAGAAGAAAAAAACATAGAAAGAGAGCAGTGAAGTTGTTCCTGTTGTGCTCATATGGATAATATGAGAAGGGAGGGAGTTATAGAAGATTGCCTGAAGGAGGAAAGAAAAGGTTTTCCAGTAGCGAGAGCACTTTTATTCCTGCCAGAAGGTTTGAACTTGATTCAATGAGACAGGCTCCTGTGAGTAGGGCATAGGAGCGGGGTTTACCATATTTGAACAAAATTGAAGAAGGTTGTAGGAACTAAAAAGTTTTATTACATATTTGGAGCAGATACAATAATCCAGCTGATATTGACAAAGTGTTTAAAATTCTCTACCTTCTGTGTACATCTTGTATACCAGAGATTTTCCACAACATTAGTAAATTGTAGTTGAGGTTTTTTTTTTTTTTTTTTTTTTTTTGTATGTGTGTGTGTTGGTTGTGCGGGGGTGGGGGTGTTAAGGAGATCAACGGTGAAGGAGGTATTAAATTGCAAATAATTGCTGGATATTGAGTAGGGAGAGGCTAGATTAAAGGGTGAGGGGCAGATGTACCTGAACGGGGATGGCTTGCCAGAGAATAATCTGTTAGAGCGATGAAGACCATATTGGCAGTACATGGTGAGGGTTGTTGCAATCTCCTTTGAGCCACACGGTTGAAAGAAGAAGATAGAGGAACGAGAAAAAATAAAATAAAAAGCTATCCAACCTCCAGCACACACTGTCATGGGTTGTCAAGTGTGAAAGGGTCATCTTGTATGCTAATATCGTGATTATAAACCGACCCGCGCCCTAGGTCAAATTGAAATTTGAGTATTTATGTGAGTTTAATTTCTTAACTTTTGGAATTTGTTAAATGATCTTAATAGTAAAATGATATCAAACATGATTGGGACGTTCAGAAAAGGAAGGAATGTAGATGAAATAGAATGGAAGGAGTAGAGACACTTTTTGGTTAATCAATAGTGGTAAATATGTTTTTATTTAGTCAAAGAATAAGTTAACTTACCGAAATTTTGTATGACTCAAATTTTTGTGATGATTGTTAAGAGCCCCACATCGGAAAAGGGATGGACAATTGGTCTCCTCACATGGACTTGGGCAATCCTCCCCACATAAGCTAGTTTTTGGGTTGAGTTAGGCCCAAGATCCATTTCTTCACATGGTATCATAGCCAGACTCATCCCAAATCTTTGTTTACTGTTGTTGGTCCCCCGTATTATATTATCTACGCTCCAGATAATAAGGTTTGGGCGTGCGGGAAAGTGTTAAGAGTCCCACATCGAAAAAGGGTTGGGCAATTGGTCTCCTCGTATGGATTTGGGCAACCCTCCCCTCATAAGCTAACTTTTGCGGTTGAGTTAGGCCCAAGATCCATTTCTTCATGGTAATTATTCAATTCTTTTAGCTTTTGTTGTTGAAGGGGAGCCTTTCCCTCAAGCGTGCCACTTCAATAAAACTTAAAAGGTTGGATATATTTCACATTTGACTCAATGACCACCATTTTTTAAGTCATATGTTATTGTTATTATATTTTTGGATGGTCCATGACTCCATGTGTTTACTTTTTCTTCTTTTTAAGATCATCAAGCAAAATAATTTTTCCCTTGCAAGGAGTCAAGTGCCGTCTCTGACCATTGTAGTTTCTAGTATCTTGTGTTCTTATTAACTTTGGATGCTAATTTTTGATCGCTAGCTTTGAATACTAATTTGAAGTATCTGTAATGTTCTGTATTGTAGTTTCCTGAGGAGGGGTTTCAGTAAACTAACTTAAATTTTTATTGGAACAGAGAACATGACAAGTGAGCAAAGGAGGGAGAATTACTTGTGTGACATCACTTATGTGACTAATAGCGAGCTGGGTTTTGATTACCTGAGAGATAATCTTGCCACGGAAAGTAAATCTTTTACTTTGTTATAGTTTGAGATGTTTTACTTAACATTCTATGTGCGCTGAAGTTACCAGGATTTCCCACGTACTACTGGCCAAGTGATTGTGTCTTTTACTCTGCAGAGTGTGGATGAGCTTGTCGTGAGAAATTTCAATTATTGTGTGATTGACGAGGTTGACTCGATTCTGATTGATGAAGCCAGGACTCCCCTAATCATATCTGGACCTGCTGAAAAACCTAGTGATCAGTATTATAAAGCTGCTAAGGTAGCAGCTGCCTTTGAGCGAGATATTCACTATACGGTGAGGATTGAATTCTGCCCGATATCTATTAACCAACAAGATTTCAGATGTTGCTGAAAATTCTCATTTAATTAGAGATGTGACTGTGGATCTTTTGCTATGACTTTGTTTTCTTGGTTATGTCTCTAGAAACTACAATTTCATACTAGATAATGATATTGTTGCTTTCTACGTTTTGCAAATCTGTTTAATTACATACTGCCACTGCAATTGCAGGTTGACGAGAAACAAAAAAATGTTTTACTGACGGAGCAGGGTTATGCAGATGCTGAAGAAATTCTGGATGTGAAAGACTTGTATGATCCACGGCAACAGTGGGCATCATATATTTTGAATGCAATAAAAGCCAAAGAACTTTTCCTTAAAGATGTGAATTATATCATTCGCGGGAAGGAGGTTCTTATAGTAGATGAGTTCACTGGCCGTGTCATGCAGGTGAATTTATTTGGTTGCTTGGCTTGGATAAGTAATTGAAGACATTAAAAGATGTTTTATATCTAATTTATAGCAATTATGTTTAGGTGTAATTGAGTCATCCTTTTTTGAAATTCATTAATAAGCTGTCAGATGCAAATTTTACTGAGACCCGTCTCCTGCTATTCTGGTACATGAGCAGTCCATGGTATGTCTTAGAGTGAGCGACAGCATACCCTCACCCTCCTTTTTCATGGGATATGGGTTTGGGCACGGAGGGGTGGGGGGGTGGGTTATGCTAGTGCAAAATAGAAGATTACAGGAGTCCCAACCTTAATTTTAACATGAGCTCAACTAAACAAATTCTCATACTGCTTTTTGGACCTTGGTTGCTTCGTGTCATCTCACCAATGAATGCCGTCAGATTCATTGCCTTGGATTGAAACTTTTGCAGTATTCTGTTTATTAGGTCATTGTTATTATTATTCTTTGAAATTGCACTACACTAAAAGGTACATATCTGCAGGCATTGAAGTCACATGATTCTACTCTTGTCTTACCATTGCATGTGAAATTGCCCATCTTAGCACAGATAATTCCCATAACATAATGTCATTGGATTGTCAACATCTGTAATCCTGTAGGCTTATGTTTTCCTCTGACCTGCATACCTTGCTCTTTCAAGGTCATGTAGCATTTACCAGACTGAAAGCTGGTGGTTAGCCTCCTAACAGCACATGTATTTATTATGTTTCTAGGGGAGACGTTGGAGTGATGGACTTCACCAAGCAGTGGAAGCAAAGGAAGGCTTACCCATTCAAAATGAAACTGTAACCTTAGCATCAATTAGCTACCAAAACTTCTTTCTCCAGGTTGGGTTCCTTTGGCTGATATGGTACATTACCATTTCTATTAAGTTTGTCCTGGGTTTTAATGATAACTATCATTTTGGAGCTAAAACTTGTGATATTTGGTTTAATGATCTTATAGTTCCCAAAGCTTTGTGGCATGACTGGCACTGCCGCAACAGAAAGTGCAGAATTTGAGAGCATTTACAAACTCAAAGTAACTATGGTGCCTACTAACAAGCCAATGATAAGAAAGGTAAGTCTTAATGTGGCTTCCGGTTTAATAGTTTTTCTTCATTTAATGTTTTCTTTCTTATTATACGAACATGAAACTCAGAGGTAATTAGCTGCAACATGCATCAACTCTCCATGTTAAATATGTCTGTGTATACTAAGTAAGAACAAGATGGTTTGACAATTCAACCGAATAGGTAAATGGGACAACATCCACCATCTCAACTATACTGGATAGTGGGTATTGGCACCTTTTTTTGCATATATGACAAGTGATTGAAACGTTTAGGTAATATTTCATTGTCAAAGAAAAAACAAACTTTAGATAATATTACTTTGGCTTAAGTCATCGATAGACCTTTAAACTTGTTTCGAGATTTCACTTGGACCTCTCAACTAAGCCCTGTACCTATTGAACACTTAAACAACTCAAAATTTGTTCCTATTAGACATTTTTTTGGCAATTAGCCAAAAGTGTAAAATGTGTGCTATTCACTCGCGCTGATGTGGCAAAATAACCAATTAAAAAAGGAGACATGGCAATTTGGTAAAAAAATTCATTAAAAACATAATTATAAACTAAATAAGATTTAATTTTAAATATTATTCTTAAAGCTTAATCTAATCCGCCCAGCCGCCTCCTTCATTGCTGCTGCCACCACACCACCTTCATCCGTCGGCATATGCTTGGAAAAATTGCCCCCACAACTTCGAATTTAAAAATTGGTGCAGAATTCACTACCAAAACATCTCTACCATGATTTACACTAAGTTCTTTAGCCATTGTGATGCCTACTATACCTGCTCCAATAGCCAATCTATCCACTTTCTCCTTTGGAATTGATGATGAAAATTGGGTTTTGCTTATATTCTTGAATTTTTGGTAGTGGTTTTGTTATTGAGTTTGTGGTTTTCATCATTTTGGGAAATAATGGATCTAATAGAGGGATTTGGGATGATCATTATAGTAGGCATCAAAGTGGCTAAAAAGAACTTGGTATAAATCATGGTAGAGATGTTTTGGTTGTGAATTCTGCCCCAATTTTTAAATTCGAAGTTGGGGCAATTTTTCTAGTCATATGCCGAAGACGGATGAAGGTGGTGTGGTGGCAGCAGCGCTGGAGGAGGCGGCCGGGCGGATTAGATTAAGCTTTAAGCTTAATATTTAAAATTAAATCTTATAAACTAAAGAAGAGATGGATCTAATTAGGGGGGGGGGGGGGGGGGAATAAATTCGAAGAGATAACTCTTCGTTTTTCTTTGTTTTTGTGCTTCCGGTACGTGTTTTTCCTTTCAATCAATACATACCCCCTAACCATAATCAATGAAAATCCATTGAACAAATCGAGAAACACCAATTTTTAAATAAAAATAGACGAATCATTAGTAACAACATTGAATTTCATTTAATAATCAAGAGAATGAATTTGATTAGAAAAAAATAAAGTCCGTGATAGAACTAAGTGTGAATTCATCATCTTTCTTCTCTTTTACGTTTTCTTCCCCATCCACACTTTAAATTTAATTTGTTTTTTGCAATGTTTTTTCCAAATTTGTTTGTTATATAGAAAAATTTCAAATCTGTTGTTTGAAAAACAGAGTCGGAATAGAAAGAGTGAGGGGGAGAGAGAGATTTAGATAGAAAGTATAAGATTTGAAAGTTGTAATGGTAATTTTCATTTTTTTTCGATGAAAAAGGTGGCGACGGTGGTGGCAAATCTAAAACGGAAAATGTAATGAAGAAGAAGACCAAAGAAAAGAAAATCAGCCAAAAATTATTTTTCACGCGCCCCTTTCACGTGGATTACACCCATTATGCCATGTCAGTGAAAAGCACTTAAATGGTTCAAATTTGGAGTGGTAGAAGGGTTCAATATGTATAGGGTTCAGTTGAGGGGTCCAAGTGAAATATCGATACAAGTTTAAGGGTCTGTCGATGACTTTAGCCTATTAGTTTTGTGGCACAACTTTCTAGCAACTTAGTACTTGCTACCTCGAGCAACTCTTGATCTTTTTCTCAAGATAGTATAAGAGACAAGTCTGACATTTAAATTAATGAGGCAGTCTGGCAAACATGTGATGTGTCAATTATGAACTTTCTAAGGTACAGAAAATTGAGATGAGATAAAAACGAGTGTATAATAATCGCAAGTTATTTTACGCTACCAAAGAATTTATCCACCACCAAAGGCCTATTACTTCAAATATTTTGGGGCTTGTATCTGCTTTGACTTTCCACAGATCATGGTGATACTTATATGCTGTGCAAGCTCAGTAGTTCACACCTTTTTTTCGAAAGGAGGGGAGTTCTTCCTGAAGATTGATGGGGGCAGTTGCCGATATTGTGTTGATAGTGGATAACTAATACTGAATCTTTTAGTCTGGTTCTGTTAGAAACCATCTGGATAGATTTTACAATATGACTTCTCCTCAACCGTTAACTTTTTCATGAATGGCACGAATATCAACATGAGAATGCATGTGCTCTTAGTGTTGCTAGTTCATTTCCATTTTTTCAAAATATGAAATTTTCATCTGTGAATTATTGTCTTCCTTATCTTCTTTTCCCTTTTCTTTTTCAGGATGATTCTGATGTAGTTTTTCGAGCAACTTCTGGCAAATGGAGAGCGGTTGTTGTAGAGATTTCTAGAATGCATAAAATAGGGCGACCTGTACTGGTTGGTACAACCAGTGTTGAGCAGAGTGATGCACTGTCAGAGCAGTTGCGTGAAGCTGGGATCCCCCATGAGGTGAGCTCTAAAGTTTGAATATCACTTGAAACCAAGGATTTTGAAAATTACCATCTCCTTCTCATGCTGATATTTCTTGTCTTGTTTTAAACTTCCATTGGGTACTATCAAGTGCCTCAAGTTAGTATCCTCTAAAGATTTTTGAATAGACATTGTTTATCCTAGGTTCTGAATGCTAAACCAGAAAATGTGGAAAGAGAAGCTGAGATTGTGACACAGAGCGGACGTCTTGGTGCTGTTACAATTGCAACTAACATGGCAGGTCGTGGGACAGATATAATTCTTGGTGGTAATGCAGAATTCATGGCAAGACTGAAGTTGCGAGAAATATTAATGCCAAGGTTGTTGCTCCATGGATAATTTTGTGTTCTCATGAATTGTCATAGATGGACAGTTGAATGCTATTGCATTAGAATTAGACATCTTTCCCCCTAAAAGGAACAAGTGGTATTCCTTATAAGCAGTTGGTGGCATATGGAATTGGTGTCGCCCCCTAATTAATTTGTCATTTAGGAAATTTAGTACTGGCGTATAGTGTATACTGATAAGGAAAATGATAAATAAACAGAGAAAGCACTGGCTAACGTGAACTATTTTCTTAAAGTATGCCATTGCTTCAAAGTATTACAATGTTTTGTGAATAATATGAATGCTGCAGAGTTGTGAGACCAGCTGAAGGAGTTTTTGTCTCTGTAAAGAAACCTCCTCCAAAGAGGACATGGAAGGTTAGTCTTGAGTCTGGTTTTGTAAAGCAACTTCAGAAATATTCTTTAATTGCCATAATTTAGATATTGATATCCACATAATCATTCAGGTTAGTGAAAGTCTATTTCCATGCACACTATCCAAAGAAAAGACCAAGCTGGCTGAGGAAGCTGTACAAATTGCTGTCAAAATGTGGGGTCCGAGATCGTTAACAGAACTAGAAGCAGAGGAACGATTGTCTTATTCTTGTGAAAAGGTGATGTTAAAATAAGACATAATTATACTGTGATTACCTTTGCCTTGACAAGGAAAAAGCATTAGGAGTAGATATGTATTGATTTCGTGGTAAGATAGGTATATCTACTAGTGTTCATGAGCCGGAGATATAGCCTGTTGGTATTCTAAACTTTAAAACAAGCAGACTGATTTTAATGTCCAATGAGGAAGCTATGCCTTACAAAGGAAAATCCTAAATTGAAATGGAAATCAGTAATAAGCTGATTGTAGCATATTAATTATTCCAAGCTCTTCAAAATCTAACTTGATAAAATGCCTTCTTAATATTTCAAATTACAAAATATGTTCTTACATTTTCATTCTACTGTTTGGAGAGCTGCAATGAACTCAAGCATATTTGTGACATAAATAAATAGAATCCATCATTTTTGATTTCTCAAATGCATAATTTATATCTCAGGGTCCTGTTCAAGACGAAGTAATTGCAAAGCTACGCAGTGCTTTTCTAGAAATTGTTGGAGAATATAAAGTCTACACTGAGGAAGAGAAAAAGGAGGTAATTTCTACTCTTTTAAAATTATCTTGGGTATTTCTCTTTCATTTTGAACTATATGTGAACTTCAGAAATTCCCGTTTCATATATTACCAGCATTCCGTTCGGCATGAACTTCTATTTGTTTCTGCTGCTCGAATATACTGAATATATATATGATTCTGTGGCGCAAATATATCTAATTGAGACTGAAAATATAAGGTAGTGTGCGGAACTTTTTCTTTTCCTTATAAGAGATTGATGAATATTATGTAATTTCATCCTCCATTATAAAATATAATTTTTAATCTTCTAACCTCTTTGAGGAAAAAGAACTTAGTAAGGTGATGGCGCTAGAAAAAAATTGAGAGTACTGGAGTTTCCAATATTTCTATAAGACAAGTTTTCCTCAACTTCTGTTCTTCCTTTGGCCCCTTCTCCCAGACTCTCACTCCTATATAAAAGAACCCTTCTCCAAAACGTAGCTCTAGCCTCCAATTTGACTCAATTTAGTCAATTCATGCCCTACAAAGTGTCTTCTCCGTTTTCCCTTTAATTTTACATTCCCCCAACTTGTTTATTTTGACATGCAAAGGTTATTTCGTCTGGTGGGCTCCATGTGATTGGGACTGAACGACACGAGTCAAGGCGAATTGACAATCAGGTACTATTTTGATATTGCTATTGCAGTGCATTGGTGCAAAACCAGTTAGCACTTTCTCATCCTGTTGTTCATAGCTATTCCATTGGAGTTCTGATTGTAATATTGACATGGGCAAAGCTGCGTGGTCGAAGTGGTAGACAAGGAGATCCTGGAAGTTCCCGCTTCTTCCTTAGTCTTGAAGACAACATATTCCGTATATTTGGTGGGGATCGGATTCAGGTAAGTAATTGTATGCTCTAGATGTTATGTTTTTTTTTCTTAACTGCGTTATTTGGGCCAACTTGCGAGGTGGACGCACCTCGACTAAGTCCCGAGAGTACCTGCTACCTCTCACTAGCATAGGTATCGGGTAATTTTGTCCTTCAAGATTTGGACAGATAGGAAACAATCACCTGTTACTTTTACCTCCATTGGGATATGAACCATGCACACTGGCCACTTCATGGTTCTTCTTGTAAGACATTATTATGTTTATGACATTCAGGGGATGATGAGAGCTTTTAGAGTGGAGGACCTACCAATTGAATCAAAGATGTTGACAAAAGCGCTAGATGAAGCTCAACGGAAAGTAGAAAATTACTTTTTTGACATCAGAAAGCAATTATTTGAGTATGATGAGGTATTGAATAGCCAAAGAGACCGGATATACACTGAGAGAAGAAGGGCCCTTGAAGCAGATGACCTCCAAGCTCTCCTCATTGAATATGCTGAATTAACAATGAATGACATCCTGCAGGTATATGGATTTATTAATCTCCAAACTCTAAAAGTCAGTTCTTTTGCATATGATTTCTTAACATTTTTTTTTCTTTTCTGTTCAAATATTACAGGCAAATGTTGGTTCTGATGCTCCAAGAGAAAGTTGGGATCTCGAGAAGCTTATTTCAAAGCTCCAACAGTAATAATCTTGTGAAGATTCTTTACTGTGCCTTTTTGTTTATGACGTCATGCATTTTTCAGTATGTGTATCAAAGTAAAGGCTTTGGTACCTAAAGAGTGTTGTAACCAGTCACGGGCTTGGTGTTCACGTAGTTATTATCACTTACCCTCCATTTCAGCCAAATGTCCATCCAAATTCTGTATAGTACAGTCTTATGATTCTCTTCTGAGCTGCCTGACCTTTGCAGGTATTGCTATCTGCTGAATGATTTGACACCTGAACTGTTGGCGACAAATTGTTCAACTTACGAGGAATTGCAACAGTATCTTCAGCTACGTGGACGTGAAGCATATCTCCAGAAGAGGGTCAGTTTTCTCTGGTTTTACTTGCCAAAGCATTTTCTATAGTTTTTTGCTGCTCTTCCACTATTAGGTCGAGTGTAGCTGATGCTTGCAAGATGAACGTAATTAATGAATTCTATCATCAAGTATTTAAAACTCCCAAGCATTTGAGAAAAAAAAAAAAGGTTGGTTGAAGAGATGGAGTAATGCTGACTGGAGGAGTAGGGGGAGTTTTGCTTTTGCACTCTCTCTATATTTACCTAATTGAGGTGAGGTGAAAATTTTCTTCCCTAAGGAAAAGGTCTTCTCACATCTGTTAGATCTGCTTCTTGTTATTTTTGAATCAAAAGGCAGGTCAACCTAATATCAATTTGAAGGAACACGAAAGTATTCTGTTGTGGACCTAAACACAAAAACAGTCCTTTCTAACAATTTGTGATTATGGATGCATGTTGTCAAGGTGAAAATGGAATGAAAGAGAAGGGTGGAGGAGAAAACTACCTCAAAGTCCTAATGATATCTCAAATTATTTTCCTCTTTTTCTTGCGCATCTATTCCGCGTGATAAGAGTGGTTGCTATAGGTTGCTTTTTCCCACCTGCTGATGCTCAATGTGAAATAGTCTAACTACAAGAATCTTTTGAAGGATACAGATGATTCATATGATCAACCTAGACTATGTTGGGGAAAGTCATCTGATTGATTTTTAGGGCATCAAACAGAAATTGCTCCGGCGAACTGGCCAAGATTAGTACCTTATTGGTTCAGATTATTTTCCAATGTTTTGACCAATATCTTTTCATCAGATTATTGTATCTCCAAAGTCTAAAGTCATATACATTTTTTCATAAAGTTTCACACATTAAAAGTTCCATTTTGTTAACTATAGACACCCTCCGCTGCCACCGAACTTATCATGTTTTGTTTAACTTAAATAGTAATCCTTCAACATACTCAGATTAGATTTTGTTAATCAACACCAAATATGCACTGAGAATTTTGAAGCAGAAAAAGGCATATGGTAGAAATTGAATTAGTACTAGATATTTGTGAGCTCCATACTCTTCAATTTTTGGAGTTTCTTGAAGAGGAATATTTCAGTCTCTTGATATTTTTGGGGTATTGGATTGTTTCTACATTCCCTTCCTTTTACTATTGGATATTCATTCATTTAGGATATTGTGGAGAAAGAAGCTCCAGGTTTGATGAAAGAAGCAGAGAAATTTCTAATATTGAGCAACATTGATCGTCTGTGGAAAGAACACTTGCAAGCACTCAAGTTCGTTCAGCAGGCTGTCGGATTACGAGGCTATGCACAAAGGGATCCACTAATTGAATACAAACTTGAAGGGTACAACCTTTTCATTGAGATGATGGCACAGATCAGGAGGAATGTCATATATGCTGTTTATCAGGTTAGTATTCTGACTTTTGAGATCGACCGATCTTCAAGAAATTTTGTTGAGTATGCCGTCTTTTGTTTGCTTCTCCCAAGTAACCAAAATTTGTACCTGATTTTAATTATTTGTTTTCTTCTTTTGTCAGTTTAAACCAGTTATGGTGAAGCCGCAGGACCAGAAAAAGAGTGACAAGGTGGACAAACTCAACACAAATGGGAGGGGTAGTAATGGTGCTACCAATCCATCTCCATCAGCTGTTAGCTCACAGTCTAGCACATAAGACGTTCTGGAACCCATACTTTTATGGAAAGCAGAAGCCATGTGCGGTGGGTTCTTTTACCAAGACATTATTTTGAAGTGCAAAGCAACCTAGATGTCACTTACAAATGGAAAGAAGATGCCCACAGAACAAATACATCGTGAATCAACCAGCTACGTTACTCAGCTAAGATTAAGATATAAAATTCAATAGGCCTCTGCTACATGGTATAGTTCAGCACCAATACCGTGTAAGTTGTCTTCCTTGATGTTTATGTCATTGTAAAGATGATAAAAGCTTCTTGAAACTACATATTACTTCACTTTTACAAGATTTGTAATAGAAAACCAGATGCACCTCCACAATACACAATTGATCAATGTCTGTATATGAAGCCTCAATTGCAATCTAGTCATTCGAACTTATGGAGTATTTCTGTGCCGATAAATTGATTAAACTGGTTTCCTTTATCCTGCATGGAGCATACCATATCACACATTTGAAGTTGGAAAAATCCAGTTCAATATACACAGGAAAAAAAAGAAGTAGAATGAATTCCCCTACCTTAACGCCAATGGCAATTGCAGTTTTAAGTTTTATTAGTTCACCCAATCTCAAAGAACCTCTTTTCTTGTCTTTGACGAATACAACTGGTACGTTTTTTGAATTAGCCAAGCTTTCCAGATGTTTGGTCAGCAACCGTGGATGACAATCAGATGCTACTAGTATAACCTAAATACCCAAAATAAAGAATGTCAAAGAGTACAATAAATTAATGTAGCATACACTAGAACTAGCAATCCTACAAAGAGGAATTGACGCTTTGAATAAACCAAATGAAAGAGAGGTTGTAAAAACGTTGAGGAATGGATGAGATAAAACCTGAAGTCGAGTAGAATGCATTTTAAGCGATAGTGATGAACGATCATTAGCAGGAACGGGAGGCATTCTCTCAAGCACCCGCGTTATTTCATTCACCCCTACTGAAAACTGTTGCTGCACATCACATATATCAAAGCAGCAATTTGAGTATGAGATGAAGAGAGCAAATCATATTAGCATCCTACAGTAATGGAGAACTGAAGGCTTTTCCATTTAAAAGGAGAAGTTAATTGTGAGTAATACACTTGTTCGATAATCCACAGAGTTGTTGGATTAGTCTCAACTAACAGTTATTACCTCACAAAGTCACTTATTTCATTGAAGAAAATTGAACTCAAGAACAACATGATTTTCTGAGGTAATAACTATTGGTTGAGTAATCATCCGAGAAATCAACCCGTTGTAAGACGTGAGTGTATGTCTAATTGCGGTTTCTCTTACCACTAGAGCAAATTCCTAGGGCAAAAGTTGCTACAATTGGATTTGAAATATACAAAAATAAATTAAAAAAAAAAAGGCCGACAGGAGTAGGAATATACCTTAAACCAAAATTTTTCAGGTAAAGCCATGTTAGAGTTTCTGGCCGTCGCTATCTCCCTGTGGCGGACTTTGTTAATATCTTTTGTCCAAACAAAAAAGAAGAAAACAACATGAGAAAAGGATGGATAAACTCACCTCTTAATTGCTGCGAGGAGAGAGTCCAGCACTTGACCTTCATAGCAACTGGATAATTATATTTATGAATACATCAGAAATTGCAGCGATTAACAATGATTAATTACAACACACACTAGTTGTTTTGAGTAACTACACTCGATTGAAAAAAGAAAAGAGAAGAACAAAAAGGAGGTTTACATTGTGGGCTGAGGGAAAGAATTGCGGGGAAGGGAGAGTTGGTCCTTTCCGGTGAAAGTGGTTGTAGAAGCAGACATACTCATCTTTCAAATCTCGCCGCCCTCTCACTAATAGTCAGCTATGTTTTCACAACTGCCCCTTGTACTCTCTCTTGTGCCTAATTCCTCCTACTTTCGGTGCTCTTAATTTTAATCTTTGCATTAAGAAAAAAGTTATGCCTTGAGGTAAAATATTCTCTAAAAAGTTTTAGCCTTCAAAATTAGTTCTAAAATTTACATAAATCTCAAGTTACTAGTAAATTTGACCGCGCTTCGAGCGAAATTTAAAAAGTAAATTAGATTCATAAAATTTTAAGGATTTTTTTCAATTTTCACATCCACATAAATTAGATTCCAAATTCTAATTCATTTAATACTCAAATTTCATGTTTAATAAAAGGCAATAATTTATCACTCTTAATAAACTTGAAAATTGACTTGCCAAATAACTTTGACGATATCTTTAAAAATAAAATAACTTAAATTCAACAAATTCACATACCAATCAAGTGAAAGATAATTCAACACCAAAATTATCATAAAAAATCACAAAATCACAATTCAAATACTTTATTATTTCAAATTTTATCATTCAGTTAGGAGAAGCGATAAACGAAGATCAGTAACATAATATATTCAATTAAAATTAATGAAATCAGAAATAAAGACAAAAAAAGAGTAATAATTAATATTATAATTTTAAGCATTTCTATTTTTTTTTTAAAGTCTTAGATACATACATATCTAAAACACAAAGGTCAATTGCATAACATATATAACTAAAATTAATTAAATAGAAAATAAATATAAAAAAGAGCAGGAATAATTAATATGGTAAAAAACGAATGAAGCAAGAAATTATGTAGTAACAATGAAATTTTTTTTGAGATATATAAAACTTAAAATTTACCTAAATAAAAAAAGAAGAAAAGAAAAAGTAAATCAAAAAACTGAAACTTGGAAGAGAACATAAGATAAATGAGATTCTTTATGAAACTAAATATAAATTTATATAGGGAAAGTAATAGAATACCACAAGACATAATACATTTACAAATTAAATTTTGGGGATTATGGACATGAAAATTTTGGGAGTTATGAATATTATTAAAGGTAAAAATTAAAGGTGTAAATCATGTGTAGTTACTCATTATAATAAAAAAAGTGAAAATAAATAAATTTATTAAGAGTATAAATTAAAAGGTGTGAGTTATGTATAAGTACTCCTTTCAAGTGATATGTGAAGAGTTTTTGTTATAAATGTTCCTTCATTAATAAAATATTTAATTATAATAAATTAAGTAATTTACTTAATTTTATAATAAAATAGTTGATTTCAATAAGAAAAAAAATTCAAAACACAAGAAAAAAGATAAATAGCATCTCCTGTCAATGAGTCATGTCACATCAACTTCTTATTATTTCCCTTATATATATATATATATATATATATATATATATATATATATATATATTAATTAATAAAAAATATTTAAAATATTGAAGATATTGTCATTTTATAATTAAGAAGAAGTGAAAATAAATAAATAAATAAATAAATAAATTTATTAAGAGTATAAATTAAAATGGTGTGAGTTATGTATAAGTACTCCTTTCAATTGATATGTGAAGAGTTTTTTTTATAAATGTTCCTTCGCTAATAAAATATTTAATTGTAATAAATTAAGTAATTTACTTAATTTTACAATAAAATAGTTGATTTAAATAAGAAAAAAAGTCCAAAAAAATAAGATAAAAGATAAATAGCATCTCATAAAATACTTACAATATTAAAAGACACTGTCAATTCATAATTAGAAAAAGGTATAAATAAATAAATTTATTAAGAGTATAAATTAAAGAGGTGTGAGTTAGGAATAATTACTCCTTTTAATTGATATGTGAAGAATTTTTGTTATAAATGTTCCTTCATCAATAAAATAATTAATTGTAATAAATTAAGTAATTTACTTAATTTTATAATAAAATAAAGGCCAAAAAAAAAAAGAAAAAAGATAAATAGCATCTCTTGTTAATGGGGCATGCCACATCAACTTCTTATTATTTCTCTTTTGAGAATACTAACGTATGAGCAAAAAGATAAATCAATTTCTTGATCGTTAAGACATGCCATATCAGGGTTATATTTTTACTTTATTATTACATATAGATTAAGAGGCTTATGATGGTGACTATTGAAGTTGATATAATATACCATTAATCAATAACGAATATATGAATAAAATAAATCAATTTTCTTATTGCCACTTATATGATAAATTGAGATGAATATTTATACAAAGACAAGAAGTACGCCACATATAAGAGTCAGAAAAATTACATATAAAAAATATATATTTACACCACTTAATGAATAAAAGCTGGATTCTGAAACAAATAAAAGTGAAGAAAATGAAAAAAGAATGAATTAAGTGGTGGAAATTAAATTCAACATACACATCACAGAACTCATATGGTGGGTTACTGTTAGACCCTCAGTCTAAGGCTTGATGGCTTACAAGGCCATGTCAAGGTGCACATTGGCCTTGACATGTGCCAAAGACAAGAAATGTGTTAGACCAAGGTATGCTAGAGTGATGGCAAGGTTGCCTTGGACACTTGAGACAACGAAAGGTGCATGGCACCTGCGAGGGCATGTGTGCAGCAGTAATATGGCATGGCACTGGCATGACATCGACACTGGCGAGGCGCAGGTGATGGCATGACACAGGCATGGAAGCAGACTTGGATGCAGGCATGATCAAGGCGGAGTCGCAGCATAGGCATTGGCGTGGCCTAAGCTGTGACATGGCTAAGACAGCTTCATGGAGCAAGCAATGGCATGGCGTAGGCACAGGCGCAGATATGACATTGGCAAGACATGATGCTGGCAAGGCGAGACATGATTGAGATTCTTGACAAGGCAAAGACGAAAGGACTAAGTGCTGAGAAGCTGAAAATGACTAAGTGAGTTAGCATTGACAAAATTAACTAAAAGGGCAAAGCTGCCTATGTGCTAGTCACATGGGGTAGTTATTGTGCTTGAATTTTGAATGTTGTAACATGTGTATTTTCAGATAGTGTTTAGATCAGTTTTGCTATGTCATGTGAGGAGCATGCAGCCTTGTCCAATGACAGGCTGCCATGTATCCTAAGTTGCAACTGTTGTAACTGCTTGTGCAGTATTTAAATGTGCTGTAGGAAATTGTAAAGGCATCCAGAAAACAGTGTGTGTTGAGTGTATGCCTTTGACAATTTCATGTGATATTTCTTTGTAATTCTGAGAGAAATATAAAGGTTTGAAATGCGGTTCCTATAAACGATTGAGTGTTGTACATTTCTGCATTTATGTCTAATTATTTAGACTACGCATTGTGTGTGTTGTGGATGAAGTTGTGCTGTGTGTGTGTGACTGCCAAGCAACGGTGTTGCGAAAAATAGAATGCCCCTGTCTCAACTGGTATCAGAGATCGCGTTGCAGTACAAAGATGGTAACTGTCGCTTAATTAAATGAAGATGTTGCACAAATTCAAAATTTCATTGGCATTACGGATGAACTCGAACAAACTGAAGGCGTTGTTGATTTGATTACACAAATATACACCTTGAGGGATGAACTGGTACAATTACGTAACCAGTATGATGAAAATGCTGCAGAACTTCTGAGTTCACGCAATGCTTTGATGTCACTGGTACAAGATCAAGGCAAAGTGATGGCAGATTTGCAGACGGAAATGATGGTTCTGCGATGTGCGGTGGTTGCATCAGGACAGACCCAGGAAAGTAGGTCCAAAGTAAAAATTCCTGAACCCAAGCCTTTTGGTGGTGCTAGAAGTGCCAGGGAATTGGAGAATTTTTTATGTGATATGGAGCAATATTTCACTGCTGCACGAGTTGCTGAGATGGATAAATTAAACATTACTACGATGTACTTGACTGATGATGCAAAATTATGGTGGCGTACTCGAAATGCGGATGATAAAAGCATTGGATGTCCCAAAATTAATACTTGGGATAAGTTGAAGAAGGAAATGAGGGACCAATTTCTTCCTAGCAATGCTTCATGGATTGCTAGAGACAAGATGAAAAGGCTAAGGCAAACGAGAACGATTCGCAACTATATCAAGAAATTTACTTATTTGATGTTGGACATCCAAAACATGTCTGACGAAGACAAGTTGCATAATTTCATCTTAGGGATGCAAACATGGGCCCAAAATGAATTACGTAGGCAGAATATGAAGGACTTGACTAGTGCAGTTGCTGCTGCTGATTCGTTAGTGGATTTTCGCTCAACACGTTTAGGTTTTGACATTTCCAATTCTTTGAAGTCAAAGAAAAAGACTGCGAAGAAAGGGGAATGGAAGAAGGATGGACGTAATGATAAGAATGACAAGGGCAAGACACTAACAAATGCCGGGAATGCTAAGAACAAAGGAAAAGATGGCAATGCAAAAGGCTGCTGGACTTGTGGTGAACCGCATTTGGCCAAGAGTTGTCCTAATCGCGAAAGAGTAAATGCGATACTTGCTGGGAACGTGAATCAAAGTGAGGGTGACGATGTGGTTGCTGCGTTGGCAAATCCTTTGGGGTAGTCACTTAACCATATCAGTTTGTTGAATATTGTGGGTGAATCCTTAAAGTCTTTCAACAACTCTCATGCTGCATTGATTCACATCAAGATGAAGATCGATGGAAATCGTATGATGGCTATGGTTGATACCGGAGCCACTCATACTTTTGTGGATGCCAAAGTTTCTGCGAAACATGGACTTAAGTTGAAGAAAAGTCCATCCTTTGTCCAGACGGTGAGTTCCAAAGCACAAGCCATTATAGGCATGGCTTACGATGTACAGATGGTGATTGGGAGTTGGAAGGGGAAACATAACTTGATGGCTATGCCATTAGGTGATTTTGAAGTCATTCTAAGGATAGATTTCCTTAGAAAATTTCATTTTGTTCCTTTTCCTTACTTAGACAAAGTGATGATCGGAGACGAAACCAATCCAAGTTTCATCAAGGCTTCTAATCCTTATGGAGAAGTAAAAAAAGGGAAAAACAAGGGCCCTATCATTTTTGCTATTTCAGTCGAGAAAGGATTGAAGAAGGGTGTTGAAACATTTCTTGCTGCCATGATAGAAGTGAAACCAGACGTGAAGGTGAAAATTCCATATTATGTTGCTAATTTACTGAAGCAATACGCTGATGTGATACCCCTTGAATTGCCTAAAGATTTGCCGCCAAAGAGGGATATAGATCACAAGATCGAGTTGCTGCCCGGTTTAGTTGCTCCTGCACAGGCTCCTTATCGAATGGCTCCAAAAGAATTGGCTGAATTGCGGAAACAGTTGAATGAATTGCTGGACGCTAGATTAATTCAACCATCGAAAGCTCCTTATGGTGCTCCTATTTTATTCCAAAAGAAATAGGATGGTTCAATGAGGATGTGCGTGGACTATTGAGCATTAAATAAAGTGACTGTGAATAACAAATATCCTGTCCCGTTGGTGCAAGATCTCATGGACAGGATGACGAAGGCATGCTGGTTCACTAAACTTGATCTTCGATCAGGATATTGGTAGGTTCGAATAGCAGAGGGTGATGAGTCAAAAACCACGTGTGTGACGAGGTATGGCTCTTACGAGTTTCTGGTTATTCCGTTTGGGTTGACGAATGCCCCGGCAACTTTCTGCAACTTGATGAATGATATGTTGTATAATTACCTAGACGATTTTGTTGTGGTATATCTAGACGACGTAGTCATTTATAGTTGTTCCCTTGATGAGCATTTGAAACATTTGAAGTTAGTATTATCTCGATTGCAGGAGTACAAACTTTGTGTTAAAACGGATCCAAACAGGAAGTGAAGTTCCTTGGGCATTTGGTTAGTCAAAACTAAGTAAGGATGGATCCAAAAAAGGTACAAGCAATTGCGGATTGGCCGGCACCTAGCGGGATTAAAGAATTGAGATCATTCTTGGGACTGGCTAACTATTATCACAAATTCATTGCTGGTTACTCTAAGAAGGTTGCGGCGTTGACTGATTTGCTGAAAAAAGAAGTCAAGTAGGAATGGTCTAAGAAGTGCAATGTAGCATTTCAGATGTTGAAAGATGCTATTGCTTCAGAACCCATTTTGAAGCTGCCAGACTTTGAGTTACCATTTGAAATTCACACTGATGCGTCGGATAAAGCTGTTGGAGGCATATTAGTGCAGGAAGGCCATCCTGTGGCTTTCGAAAGTCTAAAGTTGAGTGATGCTGAGCAAAGGTATTCGACACATGAAAAAGAAATGGTTTCAATGGTGCATTGTTTGCAGACTTGGAGAGTGTATTTGCTGGGTACTCGGTTCGTGGTACGGATGGATAATGTCGCAAACACTTTCTTCAAGACGCAGAAGAAGCTGAGTCCAAAGCAAGCTTGTTGGTAGGAGTTTCTTGCTGAGTATGACTTCACATGGGAGCATAAACCAGGGAAACACAAACAGGTTGCGGATGCACTAAGTTGAAAAGAGGTATTTGCCGCAGTATACTCTATTGCTAGACTTGAATCTGATTTCTTTGAGAGAATTAGATTTTGTGCTGCTAACGACCCACTCTATGTCAAGTGGATGGGTCGAGTTAAAGATGGGATCATTCGGAGGTATTGGATTAAGGACGATCTCTCTTACTTTAAAGGGGGGAGAATTGTCGTACCTCAAGGTAGTGGGCTGTGTAGAGACATGATGAAGGAGACGCATGACACACTTTGGTCTGGTCATCCCGGTGTTGAAAGGATGCTAGCTCTACTGTCTCGTGTTTATTTTTGGCCAAAAATGGAAGACGATATTGAAGACGTGAAGACTTGTGATGTATGTCAAAGAGACAAGACAAAACTTATGAAAGAGGCGGGTTTGCTACAAACTCTGCCTATTCCTGAAAGGCTATGGATTTCTGTCTCAATGGACTTTATTTTTGGTTTTCCTAAAGTAGATGGCAATGCGTCCATTATGGTGGTGGTTGACAGGTTCTCGAAGTATGCTATTTTTATTGCTGCACCAATCATTTGCTCATCAAAAGTTACTGCAGAATTATTCTACAAGAATGTGGTAAAGCATTTCAGTTTGCCAAATATTGTGAGTGATAGAGACACACGTTTCATATGTCGGTTCTGGCATGCATTATTTACTATGATAGGGACTGATCTGAAATTTTCTACAGCAAATCATCCACAAACCGATGGCCAAACTGAGCGGATAAAACACTTGATAGAAGAGTATCTGAGGCACTACGTAACAGCAAGTCAACGGAATTGGGCAGATTTGTTAGACACTGGGCAGTTCTATTACAACCTGCACAGGTCATCGGCGACGGAAAAGAGCTCGTTTAAACTGGTTTTAGGTATGCAGCCTATGACACCATTGGAGGTAACGATGCTGAAGAAAGATCACCATTGCCCTGCTGCTTATCGATATACAAAATACAAGCATGAGATGCTTGTCAAGGCACAAGATAGCTTAAGGAAAGTGCAGAAACGCATGAAGAAATATGCAGATCAGCATCGACGTATGGTAGAGTTCAGCATTGGAGACAAAGTGCTTTTGAAACTCACTCCCCAAATCTGGAAATAGATTGTGAGTAAGCAAGGACATCGTGGACTGGTTCCAAGATATGATGGCCCATTCAATGTTATTGAGAAGGTCGAAGAAGTTGCTTATAGGTTGAAATTGCCGGAAAGGTTGAAGATTCACCCTACCTTTCATGTTAGTTTTCTGAAATGGTATAATGAGGATGTTGAATACCTAGGGAGGAACAAAAATAAAAGGGCTCCTCCGTCGATCGTGAAAGAGTACAAGTCCAAAATAGAGAAGATACTTGATCACCGGATCGTGGGAAACAGCAAGAAGACTACCAAGATGGAATTCTTAATTCAGTGGAAAGGTTCAAGCGAAGAAGACGCTGTTTGGGAGAAGGCTCAGAACCTATGACAGTTTGACAAGCAAATAGATAACTACATCAAAACAACCTCGACGAGGGCGTCGAGTTCTTTAAGTGGGGGTGGTCTGTTAGACCCTCAGTCTAAGGCTTGATGGCTTACAAGGCCATGTTAAGGTGCACATTGGCCTTGACATATGCCAAAGACAAGCAATGTGTTAAACCAAGGTATGCTAGAGTGATGGCAAGGTTGCCTTGTACACTTGAGACAACGACAGGCGCATGGCACCTACGAGGGCATGCGTGCAGCAGTAATATGGCATGACACTGGCATGACATCGACACTGACGAGGTGCTGGTGATGGCATGGCACAGGCATGGAAGCAGGCTTGGATGTAGGCATGATCGAGGCGGAGTCGCAGTATAGGCATTGACGTGGCCTAAGATGTGACATGTTGTGGCTGAAGTTGTGCTGTTTGTGCGTGACTACCAAGTAGCGGTGTTGCGAAAAATAGAATGCCCCTGTCTCAATTACATACTCAAAGAGTGCATTCGGTAATGAGATTGCTTTTACTTACTTTTTTTTTGAGTGGAAATCCAAAAAAAATTATTTTACTTTTTTTCACTCCAAATTATTCATAAAAATTTAATTATTTTATAATTAAACACAACTCTAATTTTCAAATATCATTTTCACTTTGAAAATAAAAATTACTTATTCTCAAATACTCACAATTTTCATGCTCAGACATCCCTAAAATTTCTATCAAAATATAACCCAAAATTTTCCGCTTTGTTGGCTTTGATAAATGACGTTGATTTAGTAGTCCTCGATAACAAAATAGACACATTAAAATATTTATTTTCACCAAATTGCATTATTCCACCTTTAAAAAAAATATTAAATTCAATAACCAAATATTATAACGTGCATTATGAAGTACACTGGTAACTTAACCTGCTGGGTAAGATATTTCAAGAACAGATAAACGTACAAGTCAAACTTCTTGATATATTTCTCTTAGAAATTAGAACTCATATACCAACATGAGTTGTGGTATATACCAACATGAATTGTGGATATAGAGAGACGGGTGGGACTACTTCTGTTGGGAGTGCCACTTTTAAAATGAGCCCTTGCGATGCGTAATTTAAATTAATCGAGGTCTCAATGCGAGTATCAGATATCGAGTGTGAAATAAAAAAATAGAATATGAATAAAATAATGATATCAAATATAATATAATGGTTGTACTAATGTAATGACATCAAATATGACGGGTGTACAAACTATTTATATCTAGAAGTCTCATAATATTACGAAAACTTACCTCAGAAGTCCACCTCTAAAACAAACCTTTTTTGCCTTCACTGAAAGAAAATCTCCAAAGCTTCTTCGGAGATATAACCTGATTATAAGAAACACTCAAAAACATGAAAGAATATTATAATAAGTATTAAAATTAATATAACCACACAAGTATGATTTCCATCAATATTAGTACTTTCAACTATACAACATGAAAAAGAAGAAGAAAAAAAGAAGAGCATTAAGAATTGGTCATTTAACTTATATTTTTATGTGATGTATAGTGGGTAGGGGTGTACAAATTAAATCGTTAAGTCAAATCGAACCTAGGAAAAAAACCGATTTATGATTTAGTTTGATTGGTTTGGTGTTGACAAAAAAAATTCGATCATTCTTGGTTTGGTTTGGTATTAGCAAAAATAAAATCAAACTGAACCCAAACCGAATCGACGTAATACATATATAATTTTAATTTTTTATACGTAAAAAATTACTACTTATAATCTACTTTCTAATTACTTTTATTATTTTCTTATATTCAGAAAATAGTTCTTAGGCCATTAATTATAGTATTTTTTCATTAATAACAAATGAGAAAATGGTCAAATAGCCCCCAACCTTTACCCCAAATCTCAACTACACAACTATATTTTAAAGAGGTCCTATGACCTCCCTGAACTAAATGGAATATATACCCCCCTAAACGCTGATGTGGCAAGAGTGTGCGTTTCACTTTCTTTAAAGAGAGTGAAAACCGAATTTTTTATAAAAAATTTAATTTTAATATTTCTTTAAATAAATATATATAATTTTAATTATTATTTTTCTTTATTTATTTTCTTTCTCTTCTTCTTCAATTCATTTTCTTTCTTCTTCTTTAATTCTTCTTCTCTCTTCAATAAAATACAAACTGCTCCCAACACACACCAAATTCTGAAATTTCATAAAAAATAAATAATTAATTTCATTCCATTTCAAGAACACCCCCCCAAATGAGTCTATCTTCAATTCCGTCAAAATGACAAAATTAACAATTATTTCAACAATTGGTGCAATAGCTAAAATAAAATTTGGTGGTGGTATTGCATCGATTGGTGATGGACAGTGGCGGCGCCGCCCTCATCGGAGTTCGTCAGCGGCGGCGCGGTGCTCAAATATGATTTCATGGTGATTGGAGCATCGATTTTGGATGACTTTTGTTGGGGTTTGCTCGCATTGAGGTGACACACCTGTTGGGACTGGTCCGCGACACCAAAAGTCACCGGAGCTCCGGTGACGGCGGCAGACAGTGGTGGATTCGCGATTTGACGGCAGCGAGGACACCAACTTGATTGATTCAAGTTGAGTTGCTCACATGAATTTTTGGAAATGTGAATATATTCATGAATCAAAATCTGGTCCTTCTCCCCAATTAATTCGGATTCCTGTGCTTCCAAAAATGCTTTCAAAAGGAAAGAAAAATGGAAAATGGAAATGGAAATTCAAAGAAGAGAATATATATATATATATATATATATATTAAAGAATAATAGTTAATTTTTTATATAAAAAAATAATATTACATAGAAATTAGGTGGCATTACGTGGCAGGTGTGTGTTGCTCACTTTCCCTTACGCATCTGGGCGTCAACGTTTGGGGGGGGGGGGATTTTTTCCATTTTTTAAAAAGTCTGGGGGGGTTATAGGATCCCTTCAAAGTATAGTTGTATGTTGGGATTTGGGGTAAACGTTGGGGGGGGGGGGTATTTGACCATTTTCTCATAACAAATTAATACAAAACCCAATAGTAATATAAAAACCTAAAACTTTTTAATTGCTTCACTTTTTACATTTTACTTTCCAAGTTTTCAGAGAGTTCTCATTATTTTCTCATCTTACTTTCATCTTACTTTTCTCATTTGTCAAGTTGTGATTTAGGTTTGTTTCTTTTTTTTTTTTAATGAAATTATATTATAATTAATTATTTTATGGAGTTAAGTTTTTAATAAGTTGTCTCCAGTTCTTCGTTCTTTTGTATACTCACATTTTATGTGAAGGAAACTTTCAGACAAGTTATTGTGACTAGTGACTTAGAAATTGAACTACTTGGGTATCCACATAATATTACTTTGAGAGATAGTTGTTTAGACGTCTAGTAATTTTCCAACTTAATTTATTGAAACTACTCTATGACCCTTTTTTTTTAAAATCTTTTTAGTGAAAATATTTTTTTTCCTTCAATCACATTATAATTGTAAAAAAACCCGAGAAAATTGAAAAATCAAAAAAACAAAAAAAATTCGACTAAAAACTGAAATAAAAAAACCGATTGTATATTGGCTTGATTTGATTTATAGATTTAGAAAATCAACATTATTAGTTTGGTTATATTTTAATAAAAAACCGAACCAACCCGACCTATGCACACCCCTAATAGTGGGTAAAGAGAGACTTTATTTTGAAAAAAAATGACTATTTGTTTTCTCATTCTTCAATCTGTTGCCTTGATCAGACAAACTACTCATTTTCCCAATCATTGCATTACAATAATAAATATTAGGCTTTACAACTCTTTCTTAACTTACCTACAACAATTATTAATATTTATTAATGACACTCAATTTAATTTGAACATAAGAAAAAAATAGAAAAAATCTAAAAAAAAAGGAGAAAAAAGATAAATAGGAATGGTGGCCATAGAGAGGTGCCACATTATCCTTGTCTTGTTTCTCCTTTATATATATATATTGATTGTTATTACATAATATTTCATATAACAAAATTAATTACAAATATCACATCTTTTATACTTCATTTCTATAAAATCCTCATACATATCAAAACAATCCTTTTTAGATCACTAATGTTCCTTAATATATGTCTAAAATCAAGGTGCCTAAAATAAAATAACCATAACCTCACTGTTCAAGATTTGAATTTACAATCTTCTTCAATACTGCAACAAGTCAACGATAACATAATTTCCCAATCTTTTTACCGGTGAACTGCGTCGTCGATACCCCCTCCAATCCATTTTTTCTGGCGAACCACGCTGGTGGTGGTGGGGGTTCTTCGATGTTATCTATTTTTAAAGAATCAGCACGACCTCGGCGAACCACACTGCTGGTGGTGGGGGTTCTTCAATGTTCTTAAAGTAAGAACATTATTATATATAGCTATGGTATGTATAATGGTAAAGTCGCAAAATCTTCAAGTAAGCAAAAATTGAAGGATTAGCACGACCTCGACTTTTAAAAATTTTGTGATTTGATTTTGAATCTGTATTTTTTCTCGATCTTATTGCTATCTTATACATTGTTATACTTAACTATGTTATGTATAAGGATAAAGTCTCTTTTTTTTACGAGATCTATTTTTATTTCTACTCCATATATATTAATACGTAATGTATATGGTTGACCCATTTTGTTATTTTACATGCAAGGGTTATGTATAAAGACTATCGGTGGCATGTAATGTATATGGCTTAAAGTATTCTAATCTTATACATGTAAGACTTATGTATAAGAGATTGTCTGTGTTATGCAATTTATATAGTTTTCCCCAATGTTATATGTTTTATGGATAAAACTGTTGTTTACTTCTGCTATTTTTTAGCTTTTACATTCCATGTTAACTTTTTATGTATAGGTTTATGTTTCTTCTACAATTATGTTTTACATTATACATAAGCATGTTATGTATAAGGTTATGGTTAACTGAAGTTATATTCTAAATTATACATTTGAGGTTATGTATAATAAAGCCAAATTTATAAATATGTATGGCTTTTTACTTGTCAATATAAACTGAGTTTTGGTGAATTCAGAGAATTGCGATGTTCATATTGTTGATAAATTTTGACGGAAAACAGAGCTCAAGAATACGAAAATTAATTGCTTAGAAAAACAGAGAAATTTTGATCAATGAAATTTTTGTGTTGTTTGAAGTTTTTTGGATTTGTTGTTACTGATTTTAAGAATTCATTAATCCCAATTACAATAAGTGACGTTAATTGTGCAACAAATTAAAAGCGTCAAATTTATTTTCCATGAATAATGTCAAAATGATTATTTCATATGCATAGATTGTAATGTATAATAGCCATCATTAATGTATAAGAACATTAAAAATCCGAGAGAGAGAAAAATAAATAACAACTATTGGAGCAATCAAATTTTTAAGAATCCTATCACTGTCTCAGTGAGTACGTTTGAAATCGTATTGCTGAATCACAAAAACATCCGATTGATTCAAAAAAGATGTCTTGAGGATCCATTTGCAATCTTCATTACAACAATGAAGGGCGTAGTTGTTGCAAATTTAATCAAAAAAATTAGTTTAAAAATATATATATTAAAAAATGACAAGTTCAGATTTGTTTATCAGCAAACTGTTTACATTAACAGTTTTTTATACATAACATGTTTATGTATAAGTAAGTCTAATGAATAATGGTATTTTACCAAGTACAAAATTATACAAATGATTTATGTATAAGAAAGTTATTATACAAGTACAACTAAATATAAGGTTCATTTTACATACATTACTAAGCGTAAGTACAACTAATTATAATGATCATTCCACATACTTAACTATGTATAAGAAAATTATTATATAAGATCAACTAAGTAATAAGAAAATTATTATATAAGATCAACTAAGTATAAGGTTAATACGATTTCACATACATAACTCATTAATGTTTTCATATATCTCATACACAACAATTTTAAAACCACGTAACTACACATATGCACAAAGGAAAAATATATGTGTATGTTTTCTTAGTCATGTATTAGAAAATCTAAACATAAGGACAAATATATATGTACATTTTTTTATTCTTTACACCACTCACATAAACTTCAACAGATTCCCACATACATAAAAGCTTTAGCAAATAAGTTCATTAAACATAATGCATTATACCACTGCAATTAGGGCTGTTCAAAATCAAACCGTATCCAATAAATCACCCGCAAAATTGACTTATTGGCTTATTGGTATTACCTTATCGGATAAATGGTTGGTGAACGAATTAAATTTTTTTAATTAACGGCTTATTGGAGTAGGGGTGGTTGCATAATTTTCTTATTGGATAAACTGTTAATCTGTTAAGAATTACCACATATACTTATATTTTTTCACCTAAATATATAAAATACATATTAATTTATATTATAGTATAAAATATAAATTCAAACCTAATAGTTCTATATTTTAACCTAAAGGCCCATTTCTAATTAACCCTGATATAATATAAAAATAAAACAGTAAAGTACTAAAGTTAACAAAGCAAAGAAGCAAAACAACAGAAGGTTTGGCAACTTCAAAAGCTCTGCCGACTTTACACTTTAAATATATTTTCAAAGGAAAGAAAACAACATTAGGGGCTGAAGTTGATTGGCTAGAATAGGAAATCCAGGAAATAATTTCTGGTATTAATCATGTAGACATTGAAGCACATAGTTCAATTAGTGCATCCCCGTGAGCTTGTTACGATCAAATGCTTAATTTGTTGTAATGTATGTCACTTTTGTTTCAAGAATGTCATAATGTGAAGAGAAATTAAAGTACTATAGATTGGGCGAATGGAATTTTTTGTTTACAATATTGAGAGTTCTCTTTGAAACATGTACTACATAAATTGGAAAATTTGTTATGATTGAGATTGCTAACTATTCTGTTTTGTTTTCTGTAAGGTGTTTGAATTCAAGTAGAAATTGTGGATGTCCAATAAACCACCCGATTATTATTTATACGTTACCGAACCAACAAATATCTTATCAGTTGGCCAGTGGATTTGTATGTTTTAAAACCGATAACCGTTAAGCCAAACCGTTAAATGTAATGGGCCATCCGATCCGTCCGATAATTAGCCGTAACTGCAATCATATATGTAATGCAAGATTAACAAGAAACTTCAACACCTTGTGGTATTTTTCTTTTCTTCCCGTCCCGTTGATTTTGTAGTATGCTCCTCTCTAGGTACTTGGTAGAAATGTGAAGGGAAGGAATATTTGTGCAAGTGTTATAAGGTTAAAAAATAGCTTTGGTAATAGCCATTTTCACCTCTCTTTCTTCAAAAATAATAATAATAATAATTTTTGCAAAAAGTATCTCCTAACTGATGTACCATTTTTAATGTCTCTGATTGTTTTTTTTCTTGTTGCCCTTTCACTATTTAATTTAGTTATTTTGGCTCAAAATAAGTATGTGGTAAAGGAATGCATCTATTTGCATCATAGGATAGAAGAAGAACACCTTGTGGTGTTCATTATTCTATACCTTTCATTTTCTCAAATACTTCGAGTAAGTCCCCTCCCTCATTCTCTGATGGGAAAATTATTTTCGTAAGTCCATGAGATTAGATTTTTTGGAGTTTGAGTGATCATTGATTTTGCTTTGTCTTCGTACTTGAATGCACTCCTAAAAAAGAGGATGTTCTCACTATTCATTTTTGATCCGTTATGGTTAAGTTACTTCTTTCTATAATATCTCTCTTTGTTCTTTTACAAACTAAAATATATGATATGCTTTCATGTTTGAGCTTGAAGCTTGATACAATGGCATCTAAATTTTAACTAAAGCTTCCATGCAATGATTCCTAAGTAAGATAGGCCCCATATTTCACTTGCAGTTAAGGGCTTGAACATTTTCTTTTCCTCTCTTTTGCCTTTGCATTAATGGTATAACGTGACATATTGTATTGTTTTCTTTCATACTTCCCTCGTTGAAATGGTCATGAAACTTGTCTAACTGTATATTTCCTTATATTAATACTACATGTGGATTTTGGGTTTTCCTTTGTCTATGTATAAAAGGTATTCCTGTTGAAATAAAAATAACAAGTTTTGTCTATGTGAAGACTACAAGCTTGCGTAGGTTCATAGTTTAGTATTCTGAAATTTGATAAAATTTTACTAGAATTATATTCCAAGAAAATATGTCCCCTGATATTGTTTAATTAAATGATATGAAGCTTAATTGGTGGCTCAATTAGTTGTTTTCTTGAAAGTCTCCTTTACAGTAAGTAAGTGTAACTTTCTTTTGGAAATTAAAATCAATTGTTTCCATAATGATCGAAAGGCTGTGCAAGAAGGCTTTCTTTTGTCTAATAAGTTCTCGTATTTTATTATAAACTATGTCCTGTGACAAGAAATTATTTGGAAAAGGGGGTGTGGTAGAATATCAATTATTTTACCCACAATGTTTGGCAAAACTTGATAAATAGTTTCGGAATATGACTTTTTAAAATCATTTCCTACAAGCTGTTGATTCTTGCATAATTACCAATACCAGTTCTTTGTTTTTCTGGGGTTTTTCTCTTTTTTGAAGGATGGTGTTCATTTGTGTGACATGATTGAATTTCATAGATGTTCAAATTTGTAAGAGTGGTAGTTACAATTCACGCTATTTACCCACCCACTAATCTTTTTCTTTTCTTATTTTTACATGTACACTCGGGAGCGCGTTTGGGGTCTCATAGCTTGACTCCATCTCTGTCCAAATCAGAGAAGAGACATAACAGATGCATTACGTATCTTCGTCTAGCAGTCTAGTTTCTCATTCCCTTTTTCTTCAAGACTTGTTTTTTTCTTTTGTAGACAATTATTATTATTTTCGTTCTAACATTTCTTACATTATTGTTTGTGTTTTGTATGTTCTTGTTTGAATTAATGCGAATCTTTAATGTGGTAGCAAATTTAATTGTTTCCTTTTTACCTCGTAGATTTTACACTTAACATAATCACTAGTATTCGGTATATAGCTTATATCATTAAAAGGTTAAAACTTGATAGGCGATAACATATCTTTTAAAATAAATGGCCTTATCTTTAAAATCAATTTATTTTCCCATTAGTCACTAATATCAAATTGATAAATAATAAAATTTGTGGTAGGCCAATTATTATAGCTAGATTCGGAAGATCGGCTTTACTAATTTTGGATATGGTAAATCAAATTTTATTCTATCTTATTTTGTTTATTTATTAATATTATTATTATTATAAAATATGACACTTTGCAACCCTTTTTTAGGATTTCTAGCGATTAAATAATTTTTCTTTTATTTATTTATTTATTTATTTCTGGTTGTATCGTAATGAATAATAAATTCTTAAGTCATTATATCTGTAAACAACTATATAATTTATCTATTCATGCAGAACAAGGTAATTGATTTATTATTTTATAAAATTTGATTAAAAAAGAAACAAAAAGATCATCTTTTAGAATAAATTTTTATTTATTTTTAGTCAAAGGCTTTTATTTATGGCGAGGATGTTCTAAAATATTTTCTAATCTTTATAATTAGGATATATTATCTTATAGAAGACCAAAAAATATTTTTTTAATCTCTTATCTATATCTTTTCTTAATTTAATGTTTGATTTCCTTATCTAATCTAAGTTTGATCGGTTAACCGTAGTTAGCGGATCCTTTAGGGTGCCTAGTCCCTTTCCTTTAGGATAATTAGAACCCTTACTTAGAATTTTAAGTTGCGTAGACCTTAAAATGAAGTCTTTATTTTTTAGATCGCTTAGTATATAATAGGTGTCCTAATTCACCGTAGAACTAATTAGGTGGCGACTTTCTTTAATTTAATTAGAAGTTTGTCCAATATGTTGTACTTCAGTTTGACCCATGTTAAAATGGGGTATACCAAGGACAACTCCATTTTCACGATTAAACTTTAACTCTTCTTTTGACTTATTAGAAATCGATAGGCACAAAGGATAAGTGACAAATCCTGGATTTTTTTCTTCAACTCCATATACACCCTCACGACATTATCGTTCCTTATAATAATAGATGAAGAATTGTCTTTCACGACATACCTGACCTCTATTTTTTCCCTACATTTATCAATATCCAGTTCTGATGCAATCGTCGAGATCAACCTAAAGGGTGATACACTTTTCGAACCAACAATACCATCACTTTTGTAGTGTTCATATACTATTTTTGATTATCAAATATCAGAATGCCTTAACAGTTTTGCGATGTTCATATTAATGTTGGAGGTTGTAGAAAAACGGATCTTGAACTAATGCAGGAAGAATTGGTGTGGAAGAAATATCAATTTTGATCATCTAAATTTTTGTGAGATTTCAATTTTTTTTCAAGAGAAAATACTCAATTACCCCCTTGAACTATACCCAAAAAGGCTATAACACACCTCAACTTAAAGGGGGTCTTATTACCCCTTAAACTAATTAAAAGTATAATTTTGACATCCTTAGTGCCTACGTGGCACATACGTGACACACACGTGTCTAAGGGTGCCACGTATGTGCCACGTAGGCACTAAGAGTGTCAAAATTACACTTCTAATTAGTTCAGGGGGTAATATGACCCCCTTTAAGTTGAGGTGTGTCATAACCTTTTTGGGTATAGTTCAGGGGGGTAATTGGGTATTATTTCTTTTTTCAATTTGAATTATTGTTACTAATTTTAAGGTTTCACTGATCACTAATTTAATAATTGCCGTTAATTATTAGATAATAAAGGTGCCTGATTTATTTTCCTTAAATATAGATAGGTGGTTGATTTATTTTTCTTAAATATAGGTAAAATGGGTATCTTATACATAGGGTGTAAAGTATAAAGTGCGTGAGACATGTACATGTAAGTATCAAATTCAGGAGAGAGAAGATGAATTCGATAGAGAAGGTAATTAAGTACATAAAGTTTAGGATTAATGTTGTTTATACAAATTAGTTATGCCCAACAAATTTAGGTCATTGTTGACTGTAATTTGGCCCATAATTTTTCACTAAATGAAATAGTAGAGGCAAAATTAAAGATGGTAAATTTGAGGGCAAAATTGAAGACTACATGAAATATGTGCAGTTTGTGTAAAAACTTGATATTTTGTCTCTCATAAGAAAAATAACGAAAATGACAATCTTGATTTTTTGATCCTGCTCAACAAGTTTTTGTTTTAAAAAAAAAATCTCTACTTCAGAAAAAACTTGTGGAGGCTATTTTTTAAAAATAGGACAATATTTCAGGGGTATTATTGTCAACGTATGTAATTTGAATTAAAAAATGTATCTAAAGCATTTTATTGTGATACACATATTACCAGCTAAGAGGCTAGAGAAAATTGAAGGAAAGGTGTCTTTTAAGTCTTGAATGAAAGATTGTTCACATTGACCAACTTAAAGAGTCAAACATAATTAGGAAACTTGATTAAGTTAATTATGTACTTGATTAATATTTTCAAACCTTTCTAATCTTTTAAAAAATACAAATCAACCCAACCCACGCCCCTCTTCAATTCAAATCATCGACTGTCTCTCTCCTCTCTCTCGATAGTTTTTCTCAACCAACATTTCTGCAAATTTCTCCTTTCAATCCCCGGTGACTTCAACCTCCAACGAAAAATAGTTAGGCTTTTAGTTCCTTTTCGACTTCAACCATCCATCGACGTGACAACCTTACTCTCCGGCCACAACAACTTCAAATTCTTCACCGTTCCTTTTCTTCTTTCACAGGTAAAAAATTATGACCTTTTTAATTTTGAAAAAAAACGAGGAACTTGAGTCAACTTCTTTTATAGTATTGGTTAACAATTTTAATATTTGTTGCTTTAATTTGAAATGCAGTCTGAATAAAACTCTAATTTCTAATTTTTTTCTCTTTTGTTGTTTGATTTCGAAGTTTGATTTTGAAGTTTAGTTTATTGCGCCCGTTGCGGGGTTGATTTGTTCTTGTTCTTGGTAAAAATGGCGATATTGCTATTTTTCTGTTGAAAAAAATCGTTCTATTTTTTTTCTCCAACAAATTATCTATTTGGTGGAATATATTAACCATGTGATGTAATAAATTTTACATATGATGTAACAGATCAACCATATGATACAATAGAGGAATCATCAGATTAAAATTCTGATGTAATAGATTAATCATCTAATGCAACAGAGGAACCATCAGATAAAAAATCTTATGCAATAAATTTAGTATATGATGCAATAGTTTAATCATTTGATGCAATAGATTAATCATCTATGCAACATATTTACTATCGGATGCAACAGAGAAACCATCAGATTTAAAATTTGATGCAACAGATTAACTATCTGATGCAACAGAGTAAATATCAGATTAAAGATTTGATGCAACAGATAAACCTCCTGTTGGATAAAATCCTATCAACTCTTTCAACAGGACATGCCTAAGACTTGATTTTTCCAACTGATCATTCATCTATCGCGATAGAAGACCCTTTGATTGGAAGAAATTTAACAATATTGATCATTGATAACTGTTCCAACAGATCACTCATATGTTGTAATAGATGTGTGACCTATTGCACAGACCATTTATTTTTCAATAGATGAGTGATATATTTTGTATTGTGGCAATAAATTACTCAGTCGTTGCTACAGATTAGTTAACTGTTCCAACAGATCACTCATATATTGCAATAGATGTGTGATCTGTTGCACAGACCATTCATCTTTCTCAATAGATGAGTGATATATTATGTATTATCGCAATAGATTACCCATCCGTTGCAACAGGTTATTTAACTGTTCCAACCAATCACTCATATATTGCAACAGGTGTGTAATTTATTGCACAGACCATTCATTTGTCTTAAAAGATGAGTAATATATTTTGTATTATTGCAACAGATTACTCATCTGTTGCAACAGGTTAGTTATTTGGTGCAACAAATAACCTACCTGGTGCAACAGATGTATGATTTATTGTAACTGTTATTTTACTATTTTGCATGTTAGATTTACTGTTATCCTTTTTTAACGATGCATTAATAAACTATAATTTATTTTTTTATATTCATGTTGATTTTAGATAATATGGTTTCCAAAAGAACAGAAATCGAATCAAGTTCAAGTAAAGGAACAAATGAAACAGCTAGGCTACATCCACTATTTTATGAGCTTGCTTTACAAGCGTTATCTCAATCGAGTGCAGAATATGATGAACATAGGGAGGAGAAATATTTCAAAAGAGATGATCCAAATGCTAATAGCGCATCCACCAAAGAGTTGGTCAAAACCTTCAGCATTGATCGTTATCCTGTGAGAATGCAGTGCGATGGTGTCACAGATTTAACGGGTGATTTTGTAGTTAAGTAAGCCATGGGAAAGTCTTTCGATGTCTTTGGAAAAATACTTCGAGAACAAAAATTGGATGCTTATTTCAGGGATAACTACTTTGGGAAATATCTTGATTTGCTGGAGGACAACAATGCTCGTTTCCAAATGAAAATGTTATATGAACTTCTCAAGCGTAGGTTTATGTATGAAAATAAAGATAATATGGATGGGGTGTGGATGAATTACTGTGGCATGCTTGTTTGTTTTGATTGGTAGGAGTTTTCCATAATTACTGGACTAAAATGTTATCCTCCTTCTCCTTCTCATATTATACCTATTCTAATCCCCCAAAAAGCACCCCGCATACCTAAAAAAGGAAAAGGAAAGTCATGTGATCGTGATGACCTGGTGTCCATTGTTGGTCCAAGCTTTAAAAAAAAATTTGATAGAAGCGTTGAAAGGTGAAAAATTTTCAAAGAAGCACAAATAGTCATTATGCTTGGTTTTGTTTGTACATAGTATTCTTTCGGCGAGAGACATTAACAACAACATTAGTGTTGGTTTAATAAAGCTCTCCGAGGATCTTGAGGCATTTAACAGCTATCCTTGGGTTATGAAAGCTTCAAAATGACTGTCAAATATTTGTTGACTCCGTTAGCGCCAAAACAGTCAACTTATATGGATTTTCATGGTAAATATTTCTTTTTTTCATTATGGTATTATTCCTTTTTTTTTACTTAATAATGGTTTTGATTTAGTGGCGTTATTGTATAGGCTTGAGCGTTTGAAGCCATTCTTTATTTGAGATAACAAGTGAACTGCCAGGAAGAAGTTTTCTGTCCAAGAATCTTGAGATGGTCGTCGGTCAAAACCGATAAAAATATAAAATTTCTTTATCTCTTCAAACCCCCGAAGGATGTAGTAAGTATAATTATAATCAAGTTTTTATTTTAATTAATGATTTTTTTGAATGTTCTAATCATCATTCTAATATTTGTAATGATTTATGTTAGATTGTGCATCCTCACTAATTCCGACCAATCAAAAGTTGAAGATGCCATTTTTTCTTACTTTACGATTTGTGAAAACTTTATTGGACCCTAAGGTCATTGACAGAATAAAAATGGAATTTTTTTGGAGAAACAATCATTACAAGAATAATAATTTTGGAGAGTGGGCTTGTTGTTGTTGATAGTTTTAGTGGTGATGGAGCTGTTGTTGTTGGTAATGGTGCTATTGTTGGTGCTAATGGTGCTCCTCTTATAGTATTTAAAATAAATCATTATGAGTATGATCATACTGGTTATACAGATTTTGCCTGTCCCAGCGAATGTTCTGGATGCAAATATCAAGACTGCAAGGCGAAACATGATATAGTGATTAATGCTATTCATAAATTAACTGCTTTTGTAAAAAAATTGACATCTAAGAGGGGTGTCATTCCATCAAAGAGTATTTTATGTCCATTCACTCCATTAGAGATTAAGGCTAAGAGGAAAAGAAAAGTATTTTCCAAGACATTATCAGGTATCTAAGAAAGCAAAATCGCAACTCCTTTGTCCGTGTTTTGCATTGAGAAATATACAATGGCCAAAAGAGAGCAACATGAGTTGAAGAAGGTGAATATATATGTCTGTTCCAACTAATAAACAAATACATATTTGTTTCAACAGATGACATATCTGCTAAAAATTATCAAACAAATATACACATTTGTTGTAATAATTGACTAACTTGTTGCATCAGATAAAGCATTTGTCGCAACATATGTCTCGTCTATTTTAAAAAATCAAATAGATTTTTGTACCGCTTTTATTTGTACCAACAGATGACCTATCTGCTACAACAGATGAGTCATATGTTTCAACAGATGGTTCATCCGTTGGAAATTATCATATAGGTCTTTCTCATGTAGAAATTTATCCCAACAGTTGATTCATCTGTTGCAACAAAAATATAATCTATTTGGGATAATTTAAAACAAAAGGAAGACTTGTTTGATTTACTAGAACAGATGAGTTATCCTTTTCTGTTTTGTTGTATCCCCATGATTAGCATTGGCCAATTATGGCTTTCCAGGTGGATGTAGAAGCTACTGCTGAACAACATTGATAATATGCTACTCTCTTATGGAAATACGGAGAACAGAAAGCGCAGAAACTGTACGTAAGTGGCAATAAAGATTTACGACAACAAAAGCTGAATTCCATAGCATCGGATGAAGAACAACTTGTCCATATTGAGTGGATCTTTATAACTTGAGTCTATCAAAGTAATAACCTTACCCCTCCTTAGTAATTCTTAGTATCAATACTTAAATTGTTGATGTCTTTGTTGAGATCTGTATCCATAATAATTTTTTTACATTTCATTTATTCGTTGGTTTATTTCAGCTAATTTCTGAAGGCTTTAATTTATTTTATTTTGTCTATGAATTTTATTTTTTTCTTAGATTTGAACTTATTAATTGAAATAAAATACTAGATTCAAATATTGCAACAGATAATGTATCTGTTGCAACAGACGACACAGCTATTGAAAAATATCAAACAGATTTAGACATATGTTGCAACAGGTAGGTAATCTATTGGACATTATCAAACAGGTCTTCCCACTATCGCAACAGATAAACTTAGATAGAAATATCAATATAATGCAACAGATGACCAACCTATTGTAACAGATAAACTATATGTCAAAACAGGTAGAATATCTCTTACAATAGATAGACAATCTATTGCATTATAAAAATTCAACTTTCATTAGACTTAAAAATTGCCACTACATGTAAAAAAGTGAAACTGACTTGAAATAAAAAAGGCGGAACTCATCGACAGTGTTTAGTTTAAACATGTAAAATAAAATAGGCATCAAATATGTTAGTTTGTCACTTTTTGTCCTGTTGGTTGCTCGCGTGTAATTCACGCAGCCAAGACTCACTGAACCCCATTTTTGCTGATTTGGCCCCAACGGTTTTATTCTCCCATTGCCTTATATATTCATCTTCTTCCTAAAATTTAACCCTAAATTCTCAAATCTTCCTTTTCTTCTTCATATTTTTTTCTCTATCCAAATTCATCTCGATTATTTGTATTTTTTTTACGTATTTTTTTCATTTTTTCCAACTGAGTTGACAATGTCAAGCTCATTTTCTACTATTTTTTGTGACAAAGATTTTGATATTGTAAGTGTGGTCATGAAGCTCCATTGAAGACTTTTTGGACTCAACAAAATTTAGATCATAGGTTTTTTACTTGTAAGATTTCAAAGGTAATATTTTTTTTATTTAATTAGTTGATTACTTATTGACTTGTAATTATTTTGTAATTATGGTCTTATTTTTGTAGAAGTTGGATGGATGTGATTACTTTGATTGGTATGAAGAACAACACCCTTCACAAGCAAATTGAGTAATCTGGGGTTTGTTGAAGAAAGTTAAGACTTTTGAAGAGAAACAAAATCAAGCAAGAAGGTACTACACTATTGGTATTATTGCTACTGGTTTGGTACTGTTGGACACATGGATATTCAAGCCTAGTTGCTGAAATTTTTGTGATGGTGTATTTTGTATTTGCTACTGGTTTGGTGTCGTTGAGCATATGGATATTCAAGCATAATTGTTGAAAAATATCAAACAGATTTAGACATATGTTATAACATGTAGGTCATCTGTGGAAAATTATCAAATAGGTCTTCCCACTATTTCAACAGATAAGACTATATCAACATAATGCAATAGTGGACCAACCTATTGCAATAGATAAACTATCTGTCAGAACAGAGAGAATATATTTTACAATAGATGAACAATCTGTTGCATTGTGAAAAATTCAACTATCGCCAGACAAAAAAAACTGCCCCTATATGTATGTAAGTATGTAATGTAATGTAAAGTATGTAAAGTGAAGTGACTTGAAATAAAAAAAATTGTTATTTCACAGGCTCTTCTTTATACACAGGCTCCAAGAGTCTAGTTAGTACCTCATAAGCCCAGACCTCTTGCATGTTTGTCACAACGTTATCGCACAAAAAGGTTGTTGGCTCAACCATTTCTGTGCCGGTCAGCAAACATTCGATATTTGCAAGAGCGTGCGACCCACACGCAGCAACAGTTTTATTTTTTGAAAGGTCCATGTCCTTGTTTTGACCTTTAAAATCCCATGGCTGTTTCATTAAGAATTTCATCGGCAAATGATCCATCAGTTTACTCTGCCTCAACAAGATTGGGAACAACTCCAATAGTGGCTGTATGTAGGTAAAAAATCAACCTCGTCCAAGGCAGGTAAGTTGCATCATAAACATTGATATTTACCTCCTCGAGAAGTATCTCAACAACTCGTTAATGTATGCGATCCACGTTCATGACTCCAAGAATTCTCTTTTCCTCGGTCTAGCTCTTGCCGTATGGATTTGGCCTCTCCCCTCTAACATATTTTATCATTTCTTCATCCCATTGGAACCCCGAAAGTAGCAAATGAAATCCCTTGCCACCGAGAGTTGATGCTAGGTTACTGAGATAATCATACCTATCCTTGAAATTCATGTAAAAATTGAGGTATATTATTTTATCGGCAATATCATAAGCTTACGGGTAGGCTAATTGCCTACCCCTCATAAGGCAGAGAATTTCATCAACATACTGTGATATAATAAGTCAATTTTTAAATAGGTTAGTAATTGTAAAGAAGGAAAACATAGTGAAAGATACAACAGATGGTCCATCTATTGCACAGGGTTCTCTGAATCTATTCATAGATTACCCATCTAACGCAAATTATGCAAGAGATGGGTAATATATTGCAACAAAACCACCACAAGTTGCACCAGAATACACATATGTTACAATGAATGACAAGTAGATTAGAAGGCTAGCTTAGGAAAAGTAAACTTACCCTGTCCACATACTGCATACGCATATCTTTCATACTTTTGAAGTCTTCGACGGAAAAAGTATGGATGGGGTAATCTTTTGTGGCTTGCTTGGCCCATCGCAGATCTCTCTTCTCTTTGGCGCCAAGTTCCACGTATATGTCACCTTCTTGAATGTCCCCTGAACTTCAACAACTTTTGAAAAGGGAGGAGTTACAATTTTCTTGGATTTCCAATTGGACATTACTTGGATAATTGCTCTTTTCTTCCTCCTAACTGCCACTGTAGGAGTGTATGGCTCCCTCATCTTCTTGGATGGTATGACATCACTTTTGGATTTCAATTCCTCAACAGCTTTAACGATAGCCTCTACTTTTTCAAAGTGTTTATCCTGACTGTCCTTGTATTTTTCATATTTGCAACGAGAACATGAGGATGGAGAGGAGTGAGAAAGACCTGTGTAATGAGGAGAGAGACTTGTGAGAGGTGTGTTTTCAAACATATTTATTTTTTCTCAAGCATCAACATGCTTAACATCACAATTAGGAGTAGCATCAACATGCCTGCCATCAACATCAACTCCACCAGCAACACCCCCAGAAGAAGCACCTGGATCTATTGCAGTAGTTTGGTCATAAAGAGCCTCAACACTAGGCTGACCTTGCCTAACTCCTCTTTTTATGGATATTGATCCAGCCAATTCCTTCTTTATTAACTCTACCGTTGGGTCTGCTATAGTATCAACATAACCTAGAGTAATAAAAGAAGTCATCCCCAACTTCTGCTCAGTAGGCACGATCCATGGATGCACAACCTATAAAAAAAGACAAATACATTTAAATTAGATAATATAATAATTATCATAGTTGGGTTACATGTTAATACAGACAACTTATACAACAGATAATCTGTATGTTGCAACAGATTAATAATATGTTACATCAGATTACCCATCTTTTGCATAATTTGCAGTAGATGGTTAATCTGTTAAGAGTCAGTTTCAAAGAACCAAAGCAACAGATAGGTAATCTGATGCAAGATATCCATCATTGTCGCAATATATTACCCATCTGTTGCACTAGTTGGCATATGATGGGTAATCTATCGCAACAGATATCCCATCTGGTTATTGCACCAGATATAACATTTGTTTAATATCTTTCATTGAGTCAAATTATTTTACTTGAAAAAGACATACTGCATCATTCAGAGGGTTAAAGAAATCAGCCTCCTTAATTCTTGTGTTGTTCTTTGCAGCGAACCACCTAAATATTCTTGGATAAGAAACCTCATCCAAGTAATCCATTACCTGCTTTTAGAGGGGAGGAATGACTTCAAATGCCCAAGCCTACAAAATGTAAATAGGAAGCAGGTAAAAAAAGTCATAATAACTATATTCAATATAAATTAATAGATGAATAAAAAATAGTGATTAATTTTACCATGAAATCCCAAGGAAAGCCGTATAATGTGGTCGTCCCTATGGATAGCTTTGTCAGTAAATATTGGACAGTTAAGTAGAACCTGTCATATCCCTAGGGATAATTGTTGAATTTATCAAAATCCTTAGCATGCGCCAACAAATCACTTCTATGACCTTGTTGATGTCTCTTGCTAATATAACCAAATGGGCAAACCAAACTAAGCACAATTGCTCCTTGTACTTCTTTGGTATGGTTTTATCCTTGAGATCCGTCGTCAAATGCAGTGCTTTGTAGCCACGTCCAGCAATGTCCAACAACCCATCTATTTTTTCCTTGCATTTGTTGGTTTTACTGGGCCATTTGGCCATCTTGCTTGCCTTGGCAATAGGTTCTTCTGGACGATCGCATCTCAATTCCATCACTATGGCAAACTCTCGGAAGCCAAAACAAATGCCATAGTAGTTGATCTAGATTTCATCTATTTTTTTTTTGCCCCTCCTTCCTCCTAATCTTTATCATCCCCAAGTAGTTGATCCTGCGCTTGAGAAGACTATATACCATCCTCATTTGGAAATGGGCAGGAGGGTTCTCAGGCAGCTCAAAAAAGCATCCAAAGAAGCTCCTCTTAAAAAGTCCGTCTATGTTTTTCTATTTCATAATATTCCTAAAATAATTAAAATTTTCCGCCAACTGACATTTAAGTACAAGTTCACCAATTAGTTCTGTTGTAGGGTCATCTATCAACATCGCAACTTGAAACCTATCAATACTAATAGTTCTGACAGAATCATGCTCGAATGCCGATATTAATTCACGCCCCATTGGTGATCCATTATCATCATGTTGATGATTATCATATTTCTCACTCTCTAATTCCATCTTTCTCATTTTCATTTTCTTCATCACCATCTATTAACCCTTGTCCATCTCCCTCAACGTTGTTTGCATATCTCTCTTTAGCTTCACTTTTCCCTGACTAAGATTGTTTAGGAAACTCCTCCGAATCTCTCTATACTGCAACCTTTGTTGTTGGGTCGACAGAAGTTGATCCACTTTTACTTTCTTTTCTTTTGGCAGACATGTTTTACCTACAAACAGAAAAACAAAAATTACATTACAACTGATGTATGTATAAATTTTAAAAAAAATACATTACAAACACCACCAATACCGACACACCAACAGCCTCCACCACAAACACAACCAACCAATACCACAAACACCACGAATATCGACACCACCAACAACTACCACAAACACCACCAAAAACTACCACAAACACCACCAGTGCTACCACGATGACCACCAACACCACAACCACTATCCAATAATACCATGATAGTCAACAGAATACTGTGATAAAAAATAAGGTTTTCTTGAGTTTTTTCTACAATTTTATCATCAAAATTCAAAATTATAAACCCATTCTCAAAGATAATACAACTAAAAGTCTTCTTTTTCATCATTAACTTAAAAACCCTTATTTTTTAGAAAAAATATAGAACTCTTCTCAAACTCTATTACCTACGAAGACAGAGAAAACAACTGACACAAGCAAGAATAAAGTCAAAAATAACACCCATGTGGTCAGAAATGAGAAGAAAATCAATTTTTTTATGAAGGTTTGAGCAATTTGTTAAGTAGTTATTGTATTGTTAAGAGAGAGAAAAGAGCAAGAACTGAGATTTGAAATGATGAAATATTTTTCTCGCAAATGGATGATTTGTATGGGTTGATTTGTATTTTGAAAAAGAATGACAAGTTTTGAAAATGTTAATTTGTTCATAATTGATCTTAATTATTTTTTAAAATTATAAAAGATATGCATAATTTTTAACCCTCTCATCTTGCGATTGCCAAAGGACTCAATTGAAGTTGTAGTTGACCCTATGAGAACTCACCCCTAGTCCTAGATTAATCAATTAAGGCACTAGTGGAACATATGAACTTAATTGAAATTGTATAAAAATAAATGTTCAATCTGTTGTAATAGATTACCCATCTGTTGGAATTAATTGAATAGATTAAGTCATTTGTTGCAACAGATTACCTATCTGTTATAAATTATCAAATAGGCACTGCCATCTATTACAGTTGACCCTATGATCAATTAAGGTATTAGTTGAACATATAAGGTAATAAGAATCGCTTTACCTCAGAGTGATCGATTGACAATTCTGGTCGGGAGGAACGCAGTACCATCTCATTATGCATTTGACAAAAGACTCAATTGAAGTTGTAGTTGATCCTATGAGAACTTACCCCTAGTCCTAGATTGATCAATTAAGGTATTATTTGAACATATAAGGTAAGAAGAATCGATTCAGCTCAGAGTGATTGATGGATGACTCTGGTCGGGAGAAACGCAGTACCATCTCATCATGCAATTGGTAAAAGACTCAATTGAAGTTGTAGTTGACCCTATAATAACTCACCCCTAGTCCTAGATTGACCATTAAGGTATTAGTTGAACATACAAGGTAATAAGAAGCGATTCAGCTCAGAGTGATTGATCGATAACTCTGGTCGGAAAGAAACATAATACTGTCTCATCATGTATTTGTCAAAAGACTCAATTGAAGTTATAGTTGATCCTATGAGAACTCACCCCTAGTCCTAGATTAATCAATTAACGCATTAGTTGAACATATGAACTCAATTGGAATTGTATAAAAATAAATATTTAACTTGTTGTAATAGATAACCCATCAGTTGAAATTAATCAAATAGATTAAGTCATATGTTGCAATAGATTACCCATCTGTTGGAATTAATCAAATAGATTAATTTATCTGTTGCAATAGATTACCAATCTATTGTAAATTATCAAATAGGCATTACCATCTGTTGTAGCTGGCCCTATAATTAATTAAAGTATTAGTTGAACATATTAGGTAATAAGAATCGCTTCACCTCAGAGTGATCGATCGATGACTCTGTTTGGGAGGAACACAGTACCATTCCATCATGCATTTTCCAAAAGACTCAATTGAAGTTGTAGTTGACCCTATGAGAACTCATCCTTAGTCCTAGATTGATCAATTAAGGTATTAGTTGAACATATAAGGTAATAAGAATCAATTCATCTAAGAGAGATCGATCGATGACTCTGACCAGGAGGAACGTTGTACCGTCTCATCATGCATTTGCCAAAAGACTCAATTGAAGTTGTAGTTGACCCAATGAGAACTCACCGCTAGTCCTAGATTGATCAATTAAGGTATTAGTTACACATATAAGGTAATAAGAATTGATTCAACTCAGAGTAATCGATCGACGACTTTGGTCGGGAGAAATGCAATACCGTCTCATCATGTATTTGCCAAAAGATTCAAGTGAAGTTGTAGTTGACCCTATGAGAACTCTCCCCTAGTCCTAGATTAATCAATTAAGACATTAGTTGAACATACGAACTCAATTGAAAGTATATAAAAACAAATGTTCAACCTGTTGCAATAGATGACCCATTTGTTGAAATTAATCAAACAGATTAAGTAATCTGTTGCAAAAGATTACCTATCTGTTGGAATTAATTAAATATATTAAGTCATCTATTGCAACAGATTACCCATATATTGTAAATTATCAAATAGGCACTGACATCTGTTGTAGTTGACCCTATGATCAATTAAGGTATTAGTTGAACATATTAGGTAATAAGAATCGCTTCACCTCAGAGTGATCGATCGATGAATCTAGTTCGGAGGAATGCAGTATCGTCTTATCATTTATTTGCTACAGGACTCAATTAAAGTTGTAGTTGACCCTATGAGAACTCACCCCTAGTCCTAGATTGATCCATTAAGGTATTAGTTGAACATATGAACACAATTGAAATTGTATAAAAATAAATGTTCAACCTGTTACAACAAATGACCCATCTGTTGAAATTAATAAAAAAAATTAAGTCATCTGTTGCAACAGATTACCCATCTTTTGGAATCATCTGTTGCGACAAACGACCGAGATTTGAAATTTTTCAAAAAAAAATTGTCATCTGTTGAAAAGTATGACTTTGATGTTTTAAGATCTTTTTTAAGCAATTTAGGTATTTCTTGTCTGACATAAAAAAATAAAATACTAAGGCGATAAAAAATATTACTTGGATAACTCAAAAATCTCCTCAGTGAGTAGTCTTATCTGGTTTTTTCAATGTCACCGTCTCCTCGTGCCCCTCAAAAGTTATTAATGAATATTTAAAATCCATATCTACTCCCTCTATTTCATTTTAGTTGACCATCTTTCTAAAAATATTTATTTCAATTTAGTTGTCCTAATGATGAAATCAAGGGAATTTAATATGTTCTTCCAACCCTTATCATTAATTGACTAAACAAGTTGTAGAATATATATTCAATTTTATATTTTCAAATCATAATTAATAAGGCTAATTTGGTAAAATAGACCCCTAATAAATATTTTTCTTAATGGATGTGCCAAATATAGGGGCCAACTCAACTAATATGAAATGGAGGGCGTAGAATACTCTCTCCTTTAGCCATAAACTTGAGACGAGAAACTCAACTCATCTCTCTCTCTTCTTTATTCTCAATTCTCTTTCTTTCCCTTTTTTTCTCTCTTTTTCCTCTTCTTTTGAATGAGGATCTTTTCGAATCTCAACCTATCAATATCTTTTCTCGACTGAACTGGATGTTCTGGTCCCTTTGCTTTTTTGACATTGTAGGTATGGTTCACTATTACTTTTTCCTTCTCATAGTCTTCTTTGTATGTTATTTAAATTAGATATTTACATCTGTTGTAATTAATGATTTATCCATTACCAGTTTCCTATTTATTGAGAAATTGAAGGAAAGGCGACTTTTAAGTTTTGAATGAACGAATGTTATTTTTATTAAAATATGTGAAAAAAGTTATCTGTGAGAACTTAAAAAGCCTTGTTGTCAGTATAGTTCTTTTATGTCTTTTATTTTTTACTTTGGTGGTGCTTTTGTAGGGGTGGTGATGATGTTGGAACATGTGGTATTTGTGTTGTTGATAGTGTTGGAACATATGGCGTTGTTTCTTTGCTGTTGATGCTGTTGTAGGTGGTGTTCCAATAGTTTCCTCAACTGTTGCAACTGCTAAACTAGCTGTTGGAATAGACGGAGCAACTATTTAAAGAAATCAAACTAGTAGCAAGGCTGGTTTGATTTTCTGTTGTAACATGTCATCCATCTGTTGCAACAGATGCCTCATTCAATTTTGTGTTACCCTTTTGTAATGTTCTTTTTGTGCTTATCTTGTTTGATACCAAATGTATTTCTCTTGTTTGCAAATAAAAGGAAGTAAAATTGGATCAACTTTTGCCCGACCAGCTTTAAAGTCTAGAGTAAAGATGGGTTTGGAAGAATAAGCTGCTTGCAGATGGAACCACTTCATATGTAAGAGGTATGTATTACTGATCAACCTATCGTGAAAACACACATCTAGCACAATGATTTTATGAATGTTGGTTCTTTACCTATTAGCTATAACGCCCCACATTTCGAACTAGAATGAAAATCCATCATTCATATGCATAGATGTCCAAAAGCCTCGAATCCTATGTAAATTTAGTGTGTTAATCAATTATGTAGTGTGGGAATCTATTTGAGCATGAATTTAGATCATAGAGGTCCCCTAACTCAAGGACAAGTTGAAAGCTTTTCTATCGTTCAAGTTTTAGTGAGCGTCAAAACTTAGGTTAAATTTAATCGACCATAACTCCTTGTATATATAGAATTATAGGACCAACTATATGTTAAATGAAATCTCTTTGAATTATCTTTCCAACGATACCAATTTCGACCAAATCCGATATTGGAGCAAAGAGTTATGCCTATTTTACTCCAACATGTCAGCCTAGACAACTGACTGGCGACATATGCTGATGACTTATCACAAATGTCGTCAGCCTTAGGCAGAATCCAGCCCTTAGTGACGACATTTCTGATAACTTATCACAAGTGTGATGAGATATCATAAATGTCATCAGCCTTAGGCAGAAACCAGCCCCCAGTGACGACATTTGTGATGACTTATCATAAATCTGATGACATTTCAGCCTTGATCATCAACTGATAAATTCAGAAATTAGAAAGTGGTTTTGTAAGGGTATTTTGGTCTTTTTATTCACCTCCCACGACTTAAAACCCTCAAGGGACGTAAATTTCTCCTATTTTTCTTCAGTTAAACATCTCAAAAATTCTCTCATACACTCTCAACCACAAGATTAGGGTTTCCTCTCAAGATCATCTCCTCAAGAACAAGAACATTCTCTCCCAAAGGGTTTAAACCCTAGTCAAGAAAAAATCAAGAACCTTAAAGAAACATTAGATCTCTTTCAATATTCAATCCAATTTCACCGCTAGTTTTCACGGATCTTCAATCTAAGGTATGCGTAGTATTTATCCATGAATTCCTTTCATCCGTGGAGTTCAAGAACCCTCTTTTAAACTATGAATCATGAAGTTATGTTGTGGGTTGATTATTTTTGTGTGATTGATTGTTATGCAACTCCCAAGTTTGAATCTTTATGTGATTTTATGGAATTAGGATGACATGCAAATTGAAATATATGAATTTTGGGTGGTTTGAATCATTAATGTGATGAATATGTCTATGCCACAAGGTGTTTGATAAAATACCTAAGAGACTAGAAATCATGTATTATAGCTAAATAGAACTTAAATGAAAAGTTCATGCTCTATTCCTTATGACTCAACAGGAATTCCATGCTAATTATTGTTGTGATATGGAATGCTCATGAAATTAGAATCATGCAAGTATTTACATGTTATATGCATTCCCTTTCATGTATAAGATGATGAGAACCATGTGTAGTATGAAATCCTCTATTTATGGTATTATGAATTGTGGATTCTATTCCTATGATCAAGAAGTATCCTGTGTGTCAGTTTCCTTCCATCGAGTCCTGAGGGTACTTGTACCCAAAAAATATAGCTGTGTGCCTAGAGCCAAGTCAGTCTCAAGATAACCTCAGTCGGGCCATGATCAGTAGAGCTCAGTCAGTTATAAAATTCAGAACTCTCAGATAGTTATAGAACTTAAGAAATCTTAGTAATCTAAGTATTGTTATCATTCCAGCTTTAGTTCAGTACTCAGCTCAGATCTCAGTAGCATTCAAGAAATCAATTTAAAACTTAGTATCATTCAGTTAGATAATAGATTCACTAGTATTCCATCAGATAACGAAACCAAGTGAACTCAGTAAGCTTAGTCAAGTAAGAAACTCAGTAACAACTTCAGTTCAGTTCAAGTACAACCTTTAAGAATCAGTTCAGAGTCTTTCGGTTGGGAGTAGGAGCTAGCACCGAGCGAGTACAGGGATGGCGGCTCCCCGTCAGAGAGGCAGAGTTTTAGGAGCAATCCGTAAACTCTAGAACTGCGTAGCCAGTGCAAGATGTAGGAGTCACCCATCAAAAAAAGGTTTGTCACCCGTCAGAGAGGCTTGACTATTATACTGCCTTATGCTTGACTTCCTACGAGGGTCACCCATCAGATAGGCTTGACCAGAGAGATCTTTACCCATGGCACGGTATTGACACCCTTTCAACTGGGGTTACAGGTTGGACCCCATCGTTCAGATTTGGGGCATGTCGGTTAAGTGAGAACTTCCATAGTTAAAATTTTAGTATCAGTCTTCAGAGTAGATCTCAGAAATTAGGATTGTCAGATACAATCATTAATCTCAGTAAGGAACTCAGATAGTTCCACAGATTCATAGACCACCCGATAGATAGGCTTGGTCTAATATAAATTTATTCAGTATCATCACTTATAGAGGTCACCTATCAGATAGGCTTGATCTCAGTCTCAGATTCAGTTGAGTATTCTCAATATCAGTTCTAGAGATCACCCGTTAGTTAGGCCTGATCTCAAGCTTAGTCACTCTTAATCATTATTAGAAGATTTAGACTGTCCGATACAGTCGTTCAGTATCAGTTACATCGACTAGTCCAATCATCACAGTTATATTAGTTAGATCAGTCATCATAGCTTACGTTATTAGTATTCATTTTCAGAACTGTTAGACACAGTCAATCAGACCCTTTTTTCATAATTCGAATTGTAAGAAATAGTCGTTTATCTATTCAGTATCTTAGTATCATTAAACTCATGTTGTCAGCATTCAGATTTAGTAGTCAGTATTACTACGATTTCAGTTATAGTTACTTATGCATGTATGTATTCTCACGTTCATATCAGTCAGTATTGTTCATGCATATAAACCCTTTGCATTTAGCCTACCTCACTCGTATACTCAGTACATTGAGACATACTGATGCATTTGCGCTATGGTGTTTTATTTTATGCCATAGGTTCAGAGGCATGAGTTCCAAAGCAGCAGTAGCATTGCAGATTTTAGCAGTCAGAGTTAGAAGTGAGTCCTCATTCTTCAAGGATATGATTATTTCTCTATCTTCTCATTGATTGGTTTATTAGACGTAGTTAGTTGGGGACATGTCCTATTAGCCCCTTATCCAGATTATTCAAAAAGTAGAGGCTTGCAGACTAAATGCAGACTAGATTACAGACTAGATTCAGACTTCAATATTTTGGTTTTGTTTTGGTATTGTGATACCACTTTATTCAGATATTGTTATTATTCAGATTATGTTCAGTATTGAACCTTGTGGCCTTTAGTTTATGTTTCTATATTTATATTCATATATTATACAGTATACAGGTACAGATATTAGTCATGGGTTAGCTTATGGTCCCTCGGGGTCATGAGCACCGTATAGTGTTCTGGTTTAGAAAATCGGGCATTACAAACTTGGTATCAGAGCCTAAGGTTCAATAGAGTCCTAGGAATTCTGAAAGCCACATCTAGTAGAGTCTTATACATGGGTGTGTTGTGCGCCACATTTATATGCAAGAGGCTATAAGATGTTTTAGGACCAGTTGCCCTGCTTTCATGTCTCAGATCATGCTGTAGAAAGGTTCTCTAAGAAACTTATGTCGATTCTTATCATGTTGCATTCATGTCAGTTTTACCTTACTCATAAGGTAGCAGAAGTAGTGAAGCCTAAAGTCCTACAGATAGAGCTTTCTCAGGCAGTCCCTGTAGATAGTTTCAAGATAGTATTAGCAGTGAGCTTTATACTTTTAGGATGAGTTATCATTTAGGTACATTATTGTACCACGGACCCTAGAGTAGAATGATTGTAGTTTAGTTCAGAGTTTAGTGAAGTGTTCCCAGACTTATGATGATGACTTGTGGCTAAGGTGGAAGGTCTTTTTGAAAGAATGCAAAAGAAGTTCTTCAGTTAAGCTTAAGTTCTCAGCATGATTTAGTCAGTAAAGCCAGCAGTTCAGTTTAGCAGTCAGACAATCAGATTCATAAATTTTGTTTTCACATCTTTCCATCTAGTCATACCGTCAGAAATCTTAGTAAGGTAACTATTCTAAGACAGAGTACCATATTAGTTACAAGTATAACTCAGTTCATGCATCATACATTAGTTTCACTTGTCCAATGTTTAGTTATGATCCTGTTCGTAGATGCCCTGTGCATCGCCCTAGTGTATTAGTAAAGTAAGCCTTCTTAGAGGGACATAGAGTCCCAAGGGGGAGATACCCTATAATTTCTCCATGCTTTCATGTCTTTCAACTCATTCAATTGCATGTCCAAATATTTCTCACAAAGCTAGTATCAGTTATCTGTACATATTTATTCAAGCATTTAAGAGTCAGTTCAGTCAAGTATTCATGAATTAGATATGCATGCTCAGTAGTAAAAGCTCAGCTTATCAGTGTATCCAGTTATGCATTCATGAGAAATGCTCAGTCATGTATTTTATGCATCAGGTATGCATGCTCAGTATAAGAATTCCGTCAAATAGTCATGATCAGATATACATGTTCAGCATAAATTTTCAATATGTCAGTAATTCTATCCATATAGTCATGTTTCAAAAATTCACGTCCTTTAATTAAGTTCAATCTATCAGTATTCTCAGTCTATTAAGTTTCATTCGGGTACAAATGATTCCAAAGGGGAAATAATGTAATGCCCCACATTTTGGACTAAAATGAAAATCCGTCATTCATATGCGTAGATGTTCCAAAAGCCTCGAATCCTACATAAATTTAGTGTGTTAATCAATTATGTAGTGTGGGAATCTATTTGAGCATGAATTTAGATCATAGAGGTCCCCTAACTCAAGGACAAGTTGAAAGCTTTCCTCTCGTTCAAGTTTTAGTGAGCGTCAAAACTTAGGTCAAATTTAATCGACCATAACTCCTTGTATATATAGAATTAGAGGCCCTACTATATTTCAAATTAAATATCTTTGAATTATCTTTCCAACGATACCAATTTTTCCCAAATCTGATATCGGAGCAAAGAGTTATGCCTATTTTACTCCAACATGTCAGTCTGGAAAACTGGCTGACGAGATTTGTTAATAACTTATCACAAGTGTGATGACTTATCACAAATGTCGCTAGCCTTAGGAAAAATCCAGCCTCCGGTGATGACATTTCTGAAAACTCATCACAAGTGTGATGACTTATCACTAATATCGTTAGCCTTAGGCAGAAACCAACCCCCAGTGACGACATTTGTGATGACTTATCACAAATCTGATGATATTTCAGCCTTGGTCGTCAGCTGATAAATTCAGCAATTAGGAAGTGGTTTTGTAAGGGTATTTTGGCCTTTTTCTTTACCTCCCATGACTTAAAACCCTTAAGGGACGTAACTTTCTCCTATTTTTCTTCAGTTAAACATCTCAAAAATTATCTCATACACTCTCAACCACAAGATTAGGACTTTCTCTCAAGATCATCTCCTCAAGACCAAGAACATTCTCTCCCAAAGGGGTTAAACCCTAGTCAAGAAAAAATCAATAACCTTAAAGAAACATTAAATCTCTTTCAAGATTCAAGCCGATTTCACCGCTAGTTTTCACGGATCTTCAATCTAAGGTATGCGTAGTATTCATCCATGGATTCCTTTCATCCGTGGAGTTCAAGAACCCTCTTTTAAACTATGAATCATGAATTTATGTTGTGGGTTGATTATGTTTGTGTGATTGATTGTTATGTAACTCCCAAGTTTGAATCTTTATGTGATTTTGTGGAATTAGGATGACATGCAAATTGAAATATATAAATTTTGGGTGGTTTGAATCATTAATGTGATGAATATGCCTATGCCACAAGGTATGCATGCAAGGTGTTTGATAACATACCTAAGAGACTAGAAATCATGTATTATAGCTAAATAGAACTTAAATGACAAGTCCATGCTCTATTCCTTATGACTCAACATAAATTCCATGCTAATTGTTGTTGTGATATGGAATGCTCATTAAATTAGAATCATGCAAGTATTTACATGCTATATGCATTCCCTACATGCTATATGCATTCCCTTTCATGTATAAGATGTTGAGAACCATGTGTAGTATGAAATCCTCTATTTATGGTATTATGAATTGTGGATTCTATTCCTATGATCAAGAAGTATCCTGTGTGTCAGTTTCCTTCCATCGAGTCCTGAGGGTACTTGTACCTGAAAAATATAGCAGTGTGCCTAGAGCCGAGTCAGTCTCAAGATAATTTTAGTCATGCCATGATCAGTAGAACTCAGTCAGTTACAAAATTCAAAACTCTCAGACAGTTATATAGAACTTATGAAATTTCAGTAATCTAAGTATCGTTATCATTCCAGCTTCAGTTCAGTACTCAGCTCAGATCTCCGTAGCATTTAAGAAATCAATGCAGAACTTAGTATCCTACAGTCAGATAATAGATTTAGTAGTATTCCTTCAGATAACGAAACCAAGTGAGCTCATTAAGCTTAGTCAAGTAAGAAACTCAGTAACAACTTCAGTTCAGTTCAAGTACAACCTCTAACAATCAGTTCAAAGTCTTTCGATTAGGAGTAGGAGCTAGAACCGAGCGAGTGCAGGGATGGCGGCTCCCCATCAGAGAGGTAGAGTCGTTAAGAGCAATTCCTGAACTCCAAAACTGAATAGCCAGCGCAGGATATAAGAGTCACCCATCAGAAAAAGGCTTGTCACCCGTCAGAGAGGCTTGACTATTATACTGCCTTAGGCTTGACTTCCTATTAGGGTCACCCGTCAGATAGGCTTGACTAGAGAGATCTTTACCCATGGCACGGTATTGGCACCCTTCCAGCTGTGGTTATAGGTTTGACCCCACCAGTTCAGATTTGGGGTATGTCGATTAAATGAGAACTCCTACAGTTACAGTTTTAGTATCATTCTTCAGAGTAGAATTCAAAAATCAAGACTGTCAGATACAATCATTAATCTCAGTAAGAAACTCAGATAGTTCCACAGATCCATAGACCACCCGCTAGATAGGCTTGGTCTAACATAAAGTTATTCTATATCAGTACGTCCAGAGGTCACCCATCAATAGGCTTGATCTCAGTCTTAAATTCAGTTGAGTATTCTCAATATTAGTTCCAAAGATCACCCATTAGTTAGACCTGATCTCAATATTAGTCACTCTTAATCATTATTAGAAGATTTAGATTGTCAGATACAGCCGCTCAGTATCAGTTGCATCGATTAGGCCTATCATCATAGTTATATCAGTTTGATCAGTCGTCATAGCTTACGTTATCAGTATTCAGTTTTAGGACTGTTAGACACAGTCAATTAGACAAGTTCTTTATAATTCAAACTAACAGAAATAGTCATTCATCTATTTAGTATCTCAGTATCAGTAAACTTATGTTGTCAGTATTCAGACTCAGTAGTCAGTATCACCACGAGTTCAATTACAGTTACTTATGCATGTATGTATTCTCTCGCTCATATCAGTCAGCATTGTTCATGCATATGAACCCTTTGTATTTAGTCTACCTCACTCATATACTCAGTACATTTAGATGTACTGATGCATTCGCGCTATGATGTTTAATTTTACGCAATTAGTTTAGAGGCATGAGTTCCAGAGCAGTAGTAGTATTGCAAATTTTCGCAGTCAGAGTTAGAAGTGAGTCCTCATCCTTAGAGGACATGATTATTTCTCTATCTTCTCATTTATTAGTTCATTAGTCAGAGTTAGTTGGGGACATGTCCTATCAGATCCTTATTCAGATTATTCAGATAGTAGAAGCTTTCAAACTAGACGCAGACTAGATTACAAACTAGATTCAGACTTAAGTATTTTGGTTTTGTTTTGGTATTGTGATACCACTTTATTCAGATGTTGTTATTATTCAAATTATGTTCAGTATTGAATCTTATGGCCTTCAATTCATATTTCTGCATTTATATTCATATACTATGCAGTGTACAGGTACAGATATCAGTCATGGGTTAGCTTGTGGTCCCTCGGGGTCATGAGCACTATGTAGCATTCCGGTTTAAAAAATTGAGGCGTTACATAGGCGTTAATCCTTCAAACAAGATATGGCATTTTACAATTAAGATTGTTAGGTTTGAACTTGTAAGGCTGAGGGACCAAGTAGGTGGTGTCGATACCCTGTTACGGTTAAATAAAGATTTTGCTAATATTTATGTGTCAAGTTTCGAGAAGGGTTAAGGATTTTAGTGGCAGTGTAAACATTCAAATAGCAATTGAACTGACTTTAAGGGTTCAATGGACTTTTGAAAGGTTTCTGAAGCCTCGCACTGCAGCAAACAACGATAGAACCAATTGAAATTCCCCTAGTCCAAATTTATATAGATGGGTTGCTCAAATAGACTATTATACAGCATGAGGTTATTGTAAGAATACCTGTGTGGGTAGGGGGAGGTGGAGAAGACCATATATCAAATCAGACCTTATTAAAGAAGAAACACAAGGTAGGAAGGGAAATGTATTAAAACTGGCTGATAGAATTTACATGAAAAATGAAAAAATAGAATGAGCTGTGAATGTGAAAGTGTATTCAAAAAATGAAAATCCATCAGTCGTTCTTGAAAAGGAAAAATGCTCAAGTGGACTGGAGATGTGCACTTTGTTAAGGAGTTGCAACTAGCTATCATGGACTGAATGAAGACCCACAAAATATAGGACCAGAACTCTAAGGAAACAGATTCACGAGCGCAGAAGGTGGTAAGATTGTCGGTCAGAATTAAAACTTGAACCAACTACTTCTGAATTAAAAATAAGGGATCAAGCTAAGGTGGCAATTTCTTAAGTTAAACTTGCATCCCATGCCTCCTGTTTATGGCTCTGGTCAGGTCAAAGGCAGTGAAAACAACAAGGCATGGGATTTCTACCCAACTTCAAACCTTTTTATTTCTACTGTCATTGACCTGATCATAGCCACAAATATAAGGCATGGTATGTAAGTTAGACTTCAGAAATTGACGCCTTGGCTTCTCTTATTTTTACTTCTGCAGTTGTTGGTTCAGGTTTCATTCTTGACTAAAAATCTTACCAGTCTCCTGTGCTCGCGAAGTTTCTTCCTTAGAGTTCTGGTCCTGCACTTTGTGAGTCTTCATTGAGGCCACGCTCGCTAGTTTCAGTCTCTAGCAAAGTGACCAGCTTTAGTCCTCTTGACCACTCTTCTTTTTGTTCTGGCGGATTTTTATATTTGGATACACTTTCACATTTGAAGCTCATTCAGTTTTTTTCGTTTCTCATGTCAATTTCATTGGCCAGATTCGCTAGAAGTTCCTTACTTTCTTCCATGTGTTTCCTCTTAAATAAGGTCTAAGATGATATATGGTCTTCTCTAACTCCCCCTTCCTGCACAGGTATTCTCCCAAGCATCTTCAACTGTATAATAGTCTCCTTGAGCAACCCATTCGTATAAATTTAGACTAGGGGAATTTCTATTAGTTCCATCATTATTTGCTGCAGTGCGAGGCTTTGAAGGCTTTTCAAAAATTCCATTGCACCATTAAAATCAGTCCAATCACTATTGGATATTTACACTAGAGCCAAAAATTTGAACTCTTCCCCAAACTTAACACAAAAACATGAGCATAAATCATTATTAAATTGTAACAAGGTATCGACACCACTGTCTTAGAACCCTTTGACCTTATCAGTTCACACCTATCAGACTAAATTGTACAATGCAGGATCTTAATTGAAGGATCAATGTCTAATCGATAAAAAACTACATTCATAAAATCGTTGTACTTTATGTGTGTTTGTCACGGTAGCCTGATTAATAATTCATAACTCCCGCGCATGAAAGTGGATCAATTCATCTACACACATCTTATTCTTTCTACCCCACCAAGACATGTCAGAAAGTATTTGTTCATCTGCACGCATATGATGACTATTTAAAAAGAGGTGAAGAGTCGTGACTTTTTATCTAACACATTCAGACAATCGATGAACCAAATTCTCCATCTATTCCAACTGATGAATCAGCTGTTAGAAGAAATCAAAATATCTCCTTCAACCTATGGTCCATCTATCGCAACAGATAATTCATATATTGCAATAGATATTGCAACAGATGGTAAATTTATTGCGATAGACCAAACCGTATTTATTCATCCACACATATGTGATGACTATTAAAAAAGAGGTGAAGAGTCATGACTTTTTATCTAACACATTCAAAATAGTTGACATATCGAATTCTCCATCTATTGAAACAGATGAATCAGCTGTTAGAAGAAATCAAAATATCTCCTCCAACAGATGGTTCATCTGTTGTAACAGATAATACATATGTTGCAACAAATGGTAAATTTCTTGTGACAGATCAGACAATGTTTATTCATCTACACGCATGTGTGACTATTAAAAAAGACGTGAAAAATAGTGAATTTTAATCTAACATATTCCAAATAGCCGATGAATCGAATTCTCCATCCATTATAACTGATGAATCAACTGTTAGAAGAAATTAAAACATCTCATCCAACAGACGATCTATCTATCATAACAGATAGTACATATGTTGTAACAGATGTCTCATCTGTTGCACATATAAATCATCCGTTGCAACAGATGGTAAATCTATTTTGACAGACCATCTATTGCACATACAAACCATCTGTTTCAATAGATGGTAAATCTTTTGTGACAGATAGACGATCTGTTGCAACAATTTAATAATAGCGGTTGTTATCAAGTCTCAACCGTTTTGAAAAGGTGAGAAGTATTAATATAAAAAAAAAGTTGTAACTTTTCACAAAATACAAAATGCCACCAGTTTGAATGTAACTAATACAATGGAGCTAAACAGTCTTGCCTTTTGTCCTGACACATCCAGATCCAATCCTCTATAAATAGGTCCCTCTTTAATCTTTCTTCTACTCAACTTTATTTATTTCTTACATTTTTTCTTTTCGTGTGACATATTCATCCACTTCTCTTCAAAGAGCATATTCCTTTCTCGTTGAGGTAAGCTTGTTTCTGGTGTAAATCTACCAATTGGTAGTATACGTTGTATTACATTTGGATTCTTTTCTTTACATTTTTCAATTCATGCGTGTTCTAGATATGACTGATCTTGTTTAGGACATTCTATTCTGTGTAACAGAGTGCGGGAACTTCAGAGGAAGGTTACTGACCTGCAGAGAGAGTTGGTCGCTGTGAGAGCGACAATGTTCAGAGAGATGCAGTGGCTGATGAGGGCCCTGCTGCTGAGTTGATTGGCCGGCTGTCATTAATTATGATGATGATGATAATAATAATAATTAAAATGTATTTTTTATTTTAGCGTATGTATTTTAATTTTTCTATATCGGATCTATACCTAATGTATTTTATTTTTTGTTTAATAAAAAATTTATTTTTAGTCGACTTTGGCTTTTTAATTCTTATTCAATTTTCATTCTCTCTATTTCTTCTAAATATATATGTTAACATGTTGACGATTGAAGTCAAGGAGCAATTTTGAATCCAGTAGCAATAACAATTTTGGCTTTTGAGTTCTTTCACTAGATGGATCATGTGTTGGAACAAATTAGTCATCGGTTGAATTTCTGTCAACAGATTATCCATTTGTTGCGACAGATTTGTCATCTGTTGGAGGAAAACATTCCAGTTTGATGGAACTGTGTTGTGTTCTTCCAGCTAATGTCCATCTATTTCCATAAATGGGTAATCTATTGAAAATAATTGTGGTCTACTATATTATTTAGTTCATATTTTGCATCTTTTTATTAATGCACAAGTTATTAAAAGAGATATTTTATATATAATAAATGATAACATCACGTTCACAACAATGAGTTAAATATATAAAAGTCCATAACAAATAACAACACAAGTTTTTGCAATTACAACGATCATGGTGGATTATGATCCTGGCATGTAGTTCTTTTGTGGCCAACGCATTACATATGGAGCACTTGTTTCTTTTTGATGAAAATGATTCTCCGACTCCACGCTTCCTCTTATATGGATTTCTTCTTGATTTGATAGTACTTTGATCAATAGATGAAGGAGGTATTAATTTTCCTAAAAGCTCTGCAGGAACAACCCAAGATTCTTCGGGAGACACCAGAGTAATATGCCCTCTATATGCCATTATATATTTTTCCACCGAATAATATTGAAAGGAGTGCTTGTAAATTTCAGGTCCATATTTTGGACTGTATTGAGCTTGAAGCGCTGCCATAGCATGTGGACAAGGTATTTTGTCCAAGTCAAAAATTCTGCACATTCAAGATCTTGTTTGAAGATTGACCGTGGAAACATCACCATGATCGGTGATATTGAATTTGTAATCTGCTATTTGATGAGATAATAACATATTCCCTAGACTGATGTTCATTGATATTATTTCATTTCTAGAACAAATGGGGTTCTTGCGTCCTTGAACTGCACATGCCTTTTGTTAAAAAATTGGCCATACTTCTTGTTTATTTTTTCAAACAGAGCCTTGATGGGAAATTCTCTTTCATCACCAAACAATGAATTCACCGATTCAGCTATGTTTGATGTCATGATATTGTACCTATACAAAAGAATCACTTAGTACGAGAAGTTCTTCTAACTTGGGATTCACATCCATTATTTGATTAAAATGGTCTAAAAACTCACCTCTACTATATGTTTTAGCTAATCTATAAAAAAGGGTCACGACCCTTTCATTGTGATAGTTAGTCCGAATGTTCTCTCTAAGATGCCTGATGCAACAACCAAAGTATGCTGAAGTAAAGAAAATTGAACCCATCTTTGGAATACTTGAATGCCTATCCAAAATAAAACACAACTCTTTGGTATCTTCGATGTATCTTTGCAGTTGTTCAAAAAAATTCATAAGAGGCATCACATTCCTTGTCCGCTACACAAAAAGTGACAGGAAAGATATGATTCTCTGCATCCTGCGCCGCCACCGCTAGTAGAACTCCATTATACCTGATCCTTAAGAAGGTACCGTCGACGTCTATGCCTTTTCTCAAATATCGAAAACCTTGAATCCAAGTACCATAGGATACAAAAAAGTACTTGAATCTTTCATTTTCATCAACATGCAAAGTCGTCTTACTTCTAGGATTTATGGACTCAATCATGTAACGGTTGGCATCCAGGACTGCATACCCATGCTTGTGTGTCCCCCTAACCAAGTCCTTGGCAATCCCCATGGTCGTATATATCTTCCAATAACTGGCCAAGATACCCAATTCCGTAAGGAGTTGATTCTCTATAACCCTTGTAAAAGAGCCTTTGCCATTGGGGAAACAACTCTTGAAATATTCACCGAGGACCTTTTCCGTGGCGTAAGGATTTTGGCCCGAGATGTGTTCCTAATACAAGAACAACAAGGAACACATGAATACACACTTCAAATAGTCCATAAAATTACAACAACCCGTGGACCAAATGGAGATCACACCCAGATTCAAGAATACAATGCAAGAATGACAATATATCTAGGTGTTTGACACCTTTTTGGAGCCAAGCCAAACTAAGTTAATAAAAATAAGATGATGAACACAAGATGAACAACAATATTATAAGAACAACAAACATACGGCTACAAAAGCACAAGAACAACACTATACGATTGCAATGAAACAAAGGGGATAAATAGTTAGACAAGTGATGGTATGATCTTAAGAACCCAAGAATTTGGTGGACTCTTGGACCCATAATACACACACAACAAAAACCTAACTCCTACGTTGACACAACAGAAATTTTACCTCCTCTAAACTCCAACATATCAAGCCAACAATGCAATAAGAGTGATTCCACACTCTAGTTTCGGCCAAAGGCCCCTAGTTTTGGGTTTTGCCTCAAAGGAGAGAGGACTTATGTTCCATATCTTTCAAGACTTACAAAATATCATCAATAATTAGTGAATGAAACCCTAAAAGGTTCTATTTATATCCATTACAAAAATAGAAGATAAAATATCTAAAATACCCCTCTAGAGATAAACGCACGTCAAGTGTAATGTAAGTCTATCTTGTTGTGTTCCAAGGCTCCTCTTTACACTTCAAGTGCGATATTAAGTTTGGGTTGGTGCATTTTAAGTCCTTCATTTGTACACACCAAGTCTCAGGTTCATTACGCTCTCACATACGTCCATCTTTTTGGTTATACTTGTATCATCTTTCCCTTCTTGAAAAGGATTCAACCTCGAATCCATGCCTTGAAAAATCAAGAGAACAAAAACAAGCACATATCCTCATGACATAAGGGTTAGGGTTAACAAAATACACATATCAACATTCCATGCCGAGGTAGAATAAACTTGAAGTATAGCCACGGGTCCTTTGTTTTAAGCATGAAAAAATTAGTACGAATGTTACAAAAGAAGTGGCCCGGACAAGTATCAAGACAAAAGGAAAATAGGCCAAGGGTAATCCTTTTCGTCCCTAAGATGGTATCGGGATCAAAGGGGTGGAGTAACCAAGGACTTAGGTCTTGGCCACTCTCACTTTCCCCTAAGGTGTTGTCCTCAAAATTAGGCATACCCTCTATATCCCTATGGAAAATATCATGAGCACAAAGAGGGTAGAGAAAGGTGGCACACGATTCAAATCCAACTATGGTGTCCTTATGCAAGAACTTACTAATTTCAAGTTCATTGTCATTAGTATGCTCAACATAGGAAACACACGAAGGATTAGATAGGATTTCTAGGTATGCAATACTTTTTCTTTCAAGAGAGTAGTCCCTACATATATACAAACCATCACGGAAAGATAAGGAATCACAATCAAAATCGTCTTCACAAGGATAATCACAACTTGGGTTTTTTACACATTCAAGAAAATCAAGATCATCGTCATCCAGTTGATCATTTTGCACACCCTCACTAGTTGTTGGTAACTCATACACCAACGTAGACTCACCTTGAGTTTCACAAGGTTCAACTAGTGTGTGAAGAGGAATACTCTCATCACTTGGTAATGGAACCTTAGTCAAGTTATACGTGCTAGCACTAGATGGACACAAATCATTCTCACGAGGAGAATCAATTTCGTTATCTAAAGGATCAGCTAATGCTTGCGTACCTATAAGAAGAGTTTGGTCCTCATGTGACCTAACAATACCAAGAGTATCACAAAAAAAAGACTCAAGCACCTCTACTTTAAGTAAAACCACATCTACACCCATTTGGCTACAATTAGCCACAACACAACATTCTAAGTTCATAGGAGTGTATAGGATAGCATTTTTACCTTGTAGCTCACATGATCTACAACCTTCCTTTTGACGTGTCTCCGAGAAGACCACTTGCTCTCTTTGACCTACCCTACGATCCAACCTTTTATTTGTCATAGCCAAGTCTCAAGACATAGTGTCAAGGAGGGCAAAAATGGCATTGGAGACATTTTTGTCCATGGGTTGAGAGGTTGAAGTTGCGGGTTCCATTGTAATTATACCTAAAACAAAACAAACTTACAAAACAAAAGAAAAAAAAAAGAAAACAAATAGTTCATAAAATCCTTACCACACTCTCACACACTTTGATCATCTCACACTTGGTTTTACAAGTGTTGCAAGTCGGCTTGTAGGTTGTGATGAGTCGAGGGGTGAGTTTACTCCTTGGTCGGAATAGATTTTCATTTGAATTGACTCAAAAAAAAATTTTTACGGACTTGAACCAACAAGATACAACGAATTCACAAAAGAGAAAAGAACACAACAAATGCTTAACACGAATGAACGAACACAAAGACTAACTAACAATCTAGTAGATGAGTACTAGTTTGCCAATTAGTATTGGAACCGGCGAAATTGAAATTAAGGAACAACAAACAGAAACTACGAAATCTGAAATTTAAGCCAAAATTTGATGCATGAATAGTAACTTGATGATGTGGTAGCCACGTATTGGTTGCGGTCTTTCAAACGAATTGTTATTCTCAAATGTTTATGTTTTGGTCAAAAATTTAATTTGAATTGGTGGAATTTTGTTTTAGGAGGGAAAAATAAACCTTGGAGCCTTTTTCAATTTTTAATTTTCAAGACTTGACTTTTTCTTGTACTTCTCCTTAAAACATGGATCCTTAAATCATGGAAAAGTGTTGGAAAGTGGTTGAGATTTGATTGATATGTCTTTGTTGGTTGTAGTGTCTTTCAGAATAACAAATAATACACCATTTTCCTTCTACTTTTTAGATTTAGTTCACTTTATCTTCAACAATATATGAAGGATGTTAAGAATATCAAGAAAACAACAACAAAACCAAGAACTACAACAATAATCTCCAAGAACACCAACAAATTTCGTATAGCCAACCTCACAACAAAAATGTCTCACACAACCAAGACTACAACACTTCAACAAAATGTTCTTAGGCCACCAATTTATAATAACATTCACTTCCAAGCTTAAGAACAACAACTTTAACGTCCACATTAATCAATAATGTCACTAATACATAGCCAAAGGTGAAGCCCCAATAACAATGCCAACACAATCGGCCAAGTTATGTTCACAATAACAAGATCAACATTTCAAGCTCAAATTTATATTTAGACTCAAGAGTGTTAGAGATGAAGAAAACTAACACTAGCAACAAAACAAGTAAAAATCTCGGTCAAGACACAACAATAACACAATTTTGGCCAAAAACACAAACACGAACAAATTTGCTTCTTTTTGATTTTTTAGTCTTCTAACACTTTTTTTATTTTTTAAACAAGCAAGCCCAAGATTAATCTTGTAGGAACAAGATCAAGACATACTTTGATACCAAATGATACAAGAACAACAAGGAACACATGAATACACACTCTAAATAGTCCACAAAATCACAATAACCCGCGGACCAAATGGAGACCACACTCGAATTCAAGAATACAATGCAAGAATGACAATATATCTAGGTGTTTGACACCTTTTTGCAGTCAACCCTAACTAATTTAACAATAATAAAATAATGAACACAAGATGAACAATAATATTATAAGAACAACACTACATGATTTCAATGAAACAAATGGGATAGATAGTTAGACAAGAGATGGTATAATCTTAATAACCCAAGAATTTGGTGGACTCTTGGACCCTTAACACTACACACAACAAGCACCTAACTCCTACGTTGACACAAGAGGGACTTTACCTCTTCTAAACAACAACGTATTAAGCCAATAATGCAACAAGAGTGATTCCACACTCTAGTTTCGGCCAAAGGTCCCTAGTTTTGGGTTTTGCCTCATAGAAGAGAGGAATTGTGTTCCATATATTTCAATACTTACAAAATATCATCAATAATTAGTGAATGAAACCCTAAAAGTTTCTATTTATAGCCATTACAAAAATAGAAGCTAAAATGTTCAAAATGCCCTTTTAGAGATAGGCGCCCTTCAAGTGTAATGTAGGGTTGTCTTGTTCTGTTCCAAGGATCCTCTTTACACTTCAAGTGTGAGATTAAGGTCTGATTGGTGTGTTTTAAGTCCTTCACTTTCACACTCCAAGTATCGGGATCATTACGCTCTCACATATGTCTATCTTCATAGTCGTACTTGTATCAGCTCCGAACCACATGTGTGATGCTTTTCATGTTTATGAATGACTAATATATCATAACTTACGTACTTCACCACTCTCAACCACTAATTACAGTTTGGATTAGCATATTTGTAGCAAAAGACACTGCTCGAATTAATCACCTTCTTTATTTTGAAATCTTTTTTCAAGAAAAAAATAAAAAAAGTCGTAGATAGTTCATTCTTGTCCTTGAATGACATTCCATTGAAAAAGTCGGTCCCTTTGTCTTGAAGATTTCCAGACTGTGTCTATCGAGAAGAACTGCCCACCGTATTGGTCGCATCAATGGGCGTAGGTGTTTGATCATCATCTAGAATATTCATGTCTAGATCATCCAACCTATCATCAAAGATATATTGTTGTTGTTCTTCTTCTACATTCTGGTTTTCATTCTCTCTCATCTTTTCAACCACGTACACCCTTAACATCGGCCTGGATGAATTACTAAGATAAGCACGCAACCGAAACTGATCGGTTATCTTGAAAGGTAGTACCCTCTAATTTTCAAAGGAGTTGTGTTGTAGCTGCTGATAAGTTCTTCCGATTGACAAGTTAATCCACAATAGCGGATGATTAAGTTCACAAAATCATCATACAAAACATCACTTTGGACTATCATAGCTATCATCTCTAGCATTTCACCATTCTTCTAATGTCATACATATCGATTGCTCTTCTCGATCCATTGACTATGACAATCCACCCCTATTGTTATTGATCCATCCATTAGTGGTATCTAAATAAAGTTATTTGTTAAAAAAAATTAATAGTGATTTTATAGTGCCATAAATGAATCCCAACAGATTTGTAATCTGTTCCAATAGGTAAGTGATCAGTCGTAACAAATTACTTACCTGTTGGGATTCATGTTACGCTTCTGAAGCTGATTTCAATAGATGAGTCATCTGTTGTAATAGGTGAATCATCTGTTGCAACAGACTATATATCTATTGCAACAGATGAAACATCTGTTGGGATAGATGTTACGGTACTAAGACACCTTTGAAGGTGATTCCAATTGATGAGTGACATATTATAATAGATAATTTAACCTGTTGTGATAGATGGCTTACTTGTTGCAACAGACGATGATTTATTGGTGTCATTATATTTTGATAACTCTTGTAACTTCTAACACTTTATTTGTCCATAATCTACCACATTATATCTTGTAGCTCATATGACCATTAGTTGTTGTAACTCCATGGTCTTTAGTTGCATGTAACATATGTAACAATAAGATTATTTATCTATCCACATTACTCTAATTATTAATGATAGTAGAATGTGGCCTTTAGTAATTTGTAACCAGAGGGGAGTCAAAATTTTTGCTTAGGGGGTTCAAAATCTAAAGAAAAACTCATTGAAGGGGGTTCAACATCTAGAATATATAAATAAAAATCATTTTAACCATGTATTAATACTATAATTTTCTGTTGAAGGGGGTTCATCTAACCCCCCTTTAATAGGCTAGCTCCGCCTCTATTTGTAACTTCTCTCATTATTTTATTGTAACTCTAACCTAAAGACTATTGATCTTTCCTCTTTACTACCCCTCTTTATTCTTCTTATTCAACACAAGGATAAATACCTCACCTATAAATAGAGGTGGTCTTGCATGTTATTGCATGTACAAGGAAATATGATAAGTGAAAAAGATTATAATGTGTAGTAATGAAAGAGAGAGTTGAGACAAATAAAAATATTCTAAGTCTTTAACTATATTCACTACACAAAGAGAGTAAATATATGTTGAAGGAAAGTGTTCTTGTGGTGAAGCTTTGAACTCTTCAACTAATCCGGAGTTGCTTGAGTTGTACATCATTGATTAGTTGTTGTATTCTGGAGGGGACAAGTCAAGAGATATACTGCTGAATGGGTGTAGATCATGCCGCAGTGGGCTTGAATCTCTTTAATGAGAGCGAGAAATCCGCGCCTCAGCCAAGAAGAAGATTATCTAATTTTTCTTCATTTTGTTAATTCAATTGTAATTATTATAATTTGTGGTATATTACACCAACATGAATAAATAAAGATAACTTTATATCATGTTTTTTTTCATATATGCAATAAAGTTTTTCACACCATAAATAAATTTATTCTTAATTTCTTTAATAACTTTATATTCAATAGGGTTGTGTGGAAATTGGTTCAACTGATAAAACGAACAAAAAAAAAGTTATTGTTTTATTGGTATAAGGTAATTGGGTTAACAGTCTATATATGATTTTATAAAAAATTATTAGATTATGATTTCGATTTTAAAGTTTTTTAGTTAATTGTTAAATTGATAACTCAATAAAATTATATTAAATTATATTTATATCCTTAATTATGTTACCTTAAATTTTAAATACATACTTTTTTTTTATTGCATTTTATATACATTCTTCGTGCTACGTTGTTTTCTTTATAAAGTTGCTGACTTTGTGGGGTTCTACCCAGCACCATTTTAATCTTTGATCTGATCTTTTTTTTTTTAAGAGATTGCTACTATTGCTTCTATATTCAAGTTTATTACTTAAATAAAAAAAGAAAACAATTTTTTTTCTTTTTTTTTTTATAAAAACTTATTTTAATTTATTTTTATTCATAATTTGTGTAGACTTTTATGCATGAAAGTAGGGATTAAGAAAGAGGGATGTGCCCACCCAAGTTGCTCCTCCTCCTCGTGTAAAACAATTTCTTTCGAGAAGCACTCTATGGTTTCAAGGAGATTGAAGGATCATTCACTTATTGGTTACATAGAAAAAATCAATTGTTAAAGATCTAAAATTGATTAATCGAAAATCGATAATGAATATCTTATTGGTTTGATTATCAGTTTAGCGTGCTTGCAAATCGAAAATTAATAAATTGAATCAATAATACACAAAATCGAATCAAACTAATCGATATTCATCCCTAATATTTGACAACTTTCCTTAAAGTTCCTTTCCCATGCCATTTTAGCTTTTTAACATTTGATTTTTTTTAACGTGCCTCTAATTGTGACATTGAAATTTTATCAAATTGAAAACTGGATTCTATAAGGTGATTTCAATCCATCTTCAATAACAGTCCTCGAATTACATGAAAAAATTTAAAAGAGAGGAATCAAGGGAATTCACATAATTGTACTCATAATCTTGATAAATAAGATTACTTTTTCATATTCTGTTTATGATTGCAATTTATTTTTCATACTCAAAAATTTATTGTAAACACTAATATAATAAAGTTTTTGGTTGATATTTATCGTTGTGATATGACGAGTTATAAATTAAGACTCCTCTTAACGTCTTGCTTAACAATGATATTAAACAAGTTAGTTGTATTATTTCACTAAATGTATCTTCTAATTAAATCGTAAAAGTATAATATACTAACTTGTAACGAGACGAGGCACAAGTACCTCTAACCTCGAAATTATATCCGAAGTTGTTATGACACACTTAAATTTTATGGAAGTTCTATTACCCCTAAATTCGTTCTTCCTGTATTTTTGTGCATGTTTTTGCTGACGTTGTTGCTAAGCGGCAAATTATTTTTGTGCTCCTTTTGTACTAACATGACAACCATTTCAGAAATAGCACAAAAATATAAAAAAAGTGTGTTTAGAAGGATCATAGAACTCCCGTAAAATTTAATAATTTTTGTTTTTGAGGGGGTACCTCATACCTCGTCTAGCAACTCTGAAATTATTATAACAAGTCGTGTTGTTTGTCACGCCTTGCAAGTGTGTTGCTTGTCACGCTGTCTCAAAGAAAATTAACGGCTTTGTCAAGAATTATACTAAGTCGTGGGTCAACCTTGCCCAGGCCATTACCCGTTTGGTTTCTTTTCCCTTTTTGTCACCCTTCGACAATTTTGATGAAAAAAAATTGTCGTTTAGGCTCCGGATTTTAATTAGGTATCTCTAACGTCATCTAAATGATTCATATATATGCTTTCTTCGTTAGGATTGTTCAAGGTGAACACCCAAACCCGTTGAATAATGACACTTTAATAAGATGGACGTAACATGGCATGCCACTTAAGCACCCCAACTGATGTTACCCTCCCCTCTACTTGTTCTTAGCCTTTCCTTCTCATCCACTTCTCATCCACCACAGTGAAAATGTTTGTGTGAGGAGTGTTCCAAGCAATTTTGAGAATTGTTAGACTAGTTTGAATTTTCTGTTTTTCTAGTTGAATTGTCAAAAATACTTCTCCAAATTTTAAATTCTTAAAATCCTTCTTTAATAAAGTAATATTATTGGTTAAAAAAAAATTTCTTCTTTACTTGGATTTTGTAAAATAATTAGTAACAAACGAAGGTGAACGAATATAATAAACTCCTATTTGAAATCTAATAGGTTTTAAAGTGTCCTTAAATCTCATCTCAACAATATGACTATATAATTTTTTTTCATGCATGTAATAAAGTTTTCACACCATAAATAATTTTTTTATTTGATAATTATATATTAATAGTGGGTGTGTAAAAACCGATTGAATCAACAAATCAAATTGATAAAATATTATTGACTTATCGGCATTTGGTGTATTGGGTTAATAATCTTCAAATGGTCGTGTATTTTTTTTTATTGGACTATGATTCAATTTTTGATTGTACAATTTTAGTTAATGATTAAATCAGTAATTCAATAAAATTATATTAAACTCATATTTTTATACCTAATTATATAATAGTGATCTTAATTAGATTATCCTATTATAATTTTTTTTCTTTTGCATTTTATAGTTTTTTTTTTTTGTCGTCTTACTGCTGCTCCTTTATAAAGTTGTTAACTCAGAGGGATTCTATCCATCGGTGTAAACTTTGATTTGATCTTTTTTTTTTTTTCTTTTTGAGAGATCGATACTTTTGTTGCTACGTTCAAGCTTGGTTAAGACTACGTAACCAGATAGAATAAATAATTTTATTTTAGTAATAACGTATTTGAATTTGCATCTACTTGTAACTTGTATGGATTTTATGCATGAAGGTAGTATATACGTACATACACATACAAAAAAAAAAAAAGAGAGAATTTTTTAAAGGATCATTTTCTTATTGGTAAAATAGAAAAAATGAATCATTGACGATCTAAAATCGATAATGAATATCTTATTGATTTGATTATCAGTTTAGCGTACTTACAAATTGAAAATCAATAAATTGAATCACTAATACGCAAAATCAAATCAAATCAATTGGTAGGCATCCCTAATATTTGATAACTTTCCTTAAAAGTTCCTTTCCCATGTCATTTTAGCTTTTAACATTTTAAATTTTTTTTTAACGTGCCTCTAATTGTGACATTGAAATTTTATTATATTTAAAATTGAATGCTATAAGGCGATTTCAATCCATCTTCAATAACAATCCTCGAATTACATGAAAAAATTTAAAAGAGAGGAACCAAGGAAATTCAGAATTGTACTCAGAATCTTGATAAATAAGATCACTTTTTTATATTTTGTTTATGATTGCAATTTATTTTTCGTACTCACAAATTTGCTGCAAACACTAATATAATAAAATTTTTGGTTGATATTTATCATTGTGATATGATGAATTATAAATTACGACTCCTCTTAACGTCTTGCTTCCCAATGATATTAAATAAGTTAGTTATATTATTTCACTAAATGTATCTTCTAATTAAAATCATAAAAGTATTATATACTAACTTGCAACGAGACAAGGCACAAGTACTTCTAACCCCAAAATTATTATCCGAAGTTGCTATGACATACTTTAATTGTATGAGAGTTCTATTACTCCCTAAATTTATTTATTTTTTTAATTTTTGTGCTCCTTTTGCTGACGTTGTTGCTAAGTATCAAATTATTTTTGTGCTGACATGACAATTATTTCAGCACAAAAAGATCAAAAAAATAAGAAATAATATGTTTAGAAGGATCATAGGACTCCCATAAAATTTAGTTATGTAATAAAAGCTTCAGATATAATTTTGGGAGGGAGGTGGGGGGAACCTGCAGTCACGCCTTCTCAAAGAAAATTAACGGCTTTGTTAAGAATTATACTAAGTCGTGGCTCAACCTCGCACGCGCCATTACCCCATTTGGTTTCTTTTCCTTTTTTGCTAACCTTCGACAATTTTGATGAAAAAAATCATCATTTAAGCTCTGAATTCTAATTAAGTATTTCTAGCATCACCTAAATGATTTATATATACCTTTTCTTCGTTAGGATTGTTCAAGGCAAACATCTAATCCCGTTAGACATTGACATTTTGATAAGGTGGGCGTAACATGGCATGCCACTTAAGCACCCTCAACTGATATTACCCTCCCCTCTACTTGTTCTTAGCCTTTCCTTCCCATCCATCACTGTGAAAATGTTTGTGTGAGGAGTATTTCAAGCAATTTAGTTCATCATGTAAGACTGTGTGCAGTTATGTATTAAAAAAAGTGAAATGCCATGGAGAAGAAGTAGAGAATTATTAGACCAGTTAGTTTGAGTTTCCAGTTTTTCTAGTTGGAATGTAAAAAATACTTCTGCAGCTTTTAACTTCTTAAAATCGTTTTTTAATAAAGTAATGTTGTTGGTTAAAAAAAAATCTCTTCTTTACTTGGATTTTGTAAAATAATTAGTAAAGGTGAATGGATATAATAAACTCCTATTTGAAAACTAATAGGTTTTAAATAGAGTCCATCTCAACAATATGACTATATATGTTTTTTCATGCGTGTAATAAAGCTTTCACACCATAAATGATTTTTTTATTTGATAATCTATATCTATAATCTATGTATATCTATATCTATAATCTATAATCTATAATATATTAATCTATATCTATAATATATTAAAAATATGAAGGTCTTTTTAAAGTAATTTGAACTTTTTGACCTTCATTAAAAATCTTTGCAATAAACAAAATTATCTTTTCACTTTTTTCTTAAATTATTATTAATATATAAAAAAATTATAAATTTGTAAAATTCATTAAATTTGTTCTTCTTATACGAATTTTGTTGAAATTAGAATCCTTATCATATATTTTAAGACTCTTTACCATATACTATTTTAAAACTCCTTAATTATTAAATTTCTTCATACACACAACCAAAATCAACTAAAACTAAAACTTCACTCAAACCACATAAATTTTCATTTTTAATAAGTTGTCTGAATATGGTATAGTACGTGTGATGACTTTTTTTCTTCAAAACTATTTTTAATGACTTCTATTTGGATTTCTTTTTAAAATTCAAAGTTGGTTAGGATTTTCTTAAAAAAATTAAGTCAATACTATAGATTATTTAGGTTTTAAATTAATTAAAAATTTCCTTATTTCATCTAGGTAAGAAATTATATATTTAATAATTTTAAATCAATTAAAATTCTACCTTATGTAAAAAGAATGTCTACAATTCTATAAGTAATATATTTAATCAAACTTTACAAGAAACATAAACATTCGGCTTCTTCTACTTTTAGTTTTGTTCTTATTTGGATTTTAATTCAAATTATATTCTTGATTCATTATCATCATTCTTTCCTTCTTTTTTTTTTTTTCAAATTTCATGTAGTTAATAATTTTTTTTGACTTGTTAACTACTTGAATTTTTTTTGATTGCCGGAACTTTTTATACTCTTCGTTGTGTTATGAGATTTTCAAGTCTCTTACTTTTATTTTTATCTTTATTTTACAAATTTTAAAACTAATTGCAAACTATCATACATAGAAAAAAACAAGTTTATGTATAAAATTTTTCTATCCATTAAAATCTTGATGGTATTTATGATTAAAAAGATAAATTTGATGTGATTAGAGGTGAAGTACATATGTGGAACACGTATAATAAGACTATTATACATTAATAGTGGGTGTGCAAAAATTGATTGAATCAATAAATCAAATTGATAAAATGTTATTGTCTTATCGGCATTTGAGGTATTGGGTTAATAATCTTTAAATGGTCGTCTCTTTTTATTGGACTATGATTCGATTTTTGATTGTACAATTTTAGTTAATGATTAAATTAGTAATCCAATAAAATTATATTAAAATCATATTTTTATCCCTAATTATATAATAGTGGCCTTAGATTATCCTATTATAATATTTTTTGTTTTGCATTTTATAGTTTTTCGTCTTAGTGTTGTTCTTTCTTTATAAAGTTGTTAACTTGGTGGGGTTCTATCCATCGGTGTAAATTTTGGTTTGATCTTATTTTCTCTTTTTGAGAGATCGATACTTTTGTTGCTACTTTCAAGCTTGCTACTTAAACAGATAGAATAAACAATTTTGTTTTAGTAATAACGTATTTGAATTTGCATCTACTTGTAACTTGTGTGGATTTTATGCATGGTACATACATACACACACGCACACACAAAAACAAGAGAGAAAAAATTTAAAAGGATCGTTTTCTTATTGGTAAAATAGAAAAAATGAATCGTTGATGATCTAAGATTGATTAACCGAAAATAGATTGTAAACACCTAATTTTTTACCAAACCTAAGTGTTTTTGCCATTTTAGTGTTCAATTTCGTTTTAGGGTCTAAATTAGATATTTTAAATTTATCTATTTTTACTAAATTTATTTTAAAATTTTGGAAAAAAAAAAAAAACTACAAAAATAGAGTCACATTTTAAATAAGTTTTTACTTTCATTTTTTAGTTTTTATTTGTTTATTTATTTATTTTTAGAAAAAAAAAGAAAAAAAATGAAAAAATAAATAAATAAAAAAATTTCTAAATTATATTTGTTTCTTCTTTTAATTTTTAATAAAGAATGTTGTGATATTAATATTTCTTAACCATATTCCTAAGACTAGCTAGTCTTATATTTTGTTAGTTTTAAAATAGATTTTATTATTTTTTATTTTATTTAAAATATTAATTAAAATTAAAATTAAAAAAAATAAAAAATAATAATAATAATAAAAAAAAAATAATAATAATAATAAAAAAAAAAAGGAATCCTAAACTTCCCAAACCACCCACAAGCCCCACTCTCACAAACCTCTCCCCCATTTTTCATAATACACACACACGACACAAATACACACACACGACACAAACACATACACTATATATAACACACACATGCACAACCGGAAAGAAGAGGAAAAAAAAACAAAAAAGGCAAGAACAAGAAACAAAAAAAAAACAGAAGAGAAAAAGATTGAAAAAAAAAAAACAAAGAAAAATCAAAGGAGAAGAGGAAAAGAAATTAGGGTTTGGAGTTTAGGATCTCCGTTTGAGTTTCTTTTTGGTTCGACGTAAGAGCTCCTCTTTCGATTTAGTTCGTCATACAGGTTTTTATTTAATTCCTATACCATTACTTTTGTAAATTTGGTTATGAATCGAAGTATGAATAGAGTTATTTTCAGGACTTTTTCTATTATTCGTTATGTGCAATTTATTATTTTATATAGTTTACTTTATGTCGCCATTTATAACTAGTTTGCTATTCCAAAGTAACGTTAACTAAATTTGATTAATTTCCAAATAAGATAGTTGTTAGGATCATTAGCGTTAAAAGATGTAACGTTGTATTCGGTTGACATGCGATTAGTACTATTGCGTTGTAACTAGAATCTTCGACCTATATGCGTGCATGCATGCAAAAAGAATCGAAAAAAAAAAGGAAGAAAGAAATTGATAGTACAAAAGAAAAGAGTAGAATGTTTTAATACAAGTTTTTCTTACTATGCAAAAATTGTTTTAGATATGGAATTTATGTTTGTTAGTATATGACGTTGATGAAGGGTACAATTGTTTCATACAGTTTTGAGACTATAGAATTGGTACAAGTTTGGTTCAATATAGCAGATCACCTAGAGAAAATCAAAAGCAACAGTTTAGTTTTGAGAAAAGATTTAAGAGGACAGTAGTATTTTTTTTTATTTCATTTTTTAATAAATAAATTTGTTATGTTGATTACATATTTTCTTTTTTTTTTTGTTTTGTTGCTAACTTCATTATTATGATAACTTTGGTAATGTAATTTTATTAATTAAACTTTATTATGCTATTATGTTAAATTACTTTTAAGTAATTTTGTTTGGCTTATATATAGTGTTGTTCGTTAAAGCCTAAGACTAATCCTTTTCGTTTAAAAATATTAAAATATATAATCATAAATGCGATCGAAAAAAAAAAAGAGGAAAAACTCATTTGCAAGGAAGCGGACTTATAAAAGAACAAGTTAGGTTCTTAATCTCAAATAAATTAAGTTTTAATATACAAGCAAAAATTGACGATGAAGTTGGAAAGCTCTGTTACCGACCATTCGTCATAATTAAATTAATTTACCATTTGAAGCCAATTGAATTGGGTTGGGGAGGTTTTAAACCCATTAGGTGCTTATTTAGATTAGGAAAATAGGGACGATTTATAAATGCCGTAAAGGCGCGAGAAACGTGCCAAAATTTGTGGTGAGGCCGAAAAGTACTACTATCGGTAAGCCACACATCAATATAATAAATAATTTCAAAATAAATTAAAAGCGGGAGGCAAACAACTTTTAGGTTGACAAATATTATAAATCCTAAAAAAAAAAAATTTAATTTGAGCCAGACGTAAGTCATTAAAGAGACCGTGCTAGAACCACGGGACTCGAGGGATGCCTAACACCTTCCCCTCGGTCAACAGAATTCCTTATCCGGATTTCTAGTTCGCAAACGAAAAAATAAAAATTGAAGAGTCATTTCCTTTTGAATAGGGATTCAATAAGGTGACTTGGAACACCCAAACTCAATTTCAAGTGGCGACTCTGTAAGTAAAGTAATCCCTTTTCAAAACGTCACTTTAATCGGAAAAATCGTTTTCTCCAAAACCAACTCCCTAGCGGGGTCGGATGCGGTGAAAAACCGGGGGTGTGACATAGATTATGAATATCTTATTGGTTTGATTATCAGTTTAGCATGCTTGCAAATCGGAACCATTAAACTGAATCAGTAATACACAAAAAATCGGGGGTGTGACATAGATTATGAATATCTTATTGGTTTGATTATCAGTTTAGCATGCTTGCAAATCGGAACCATTAAACTGAATCAGTAATACACAAAATTGAATCAAACCAATTGATACGCATCCCTAATATTTGATAATTTTCCTTAAAAGTTCCTTTCCATGCCATTTTAGCTTTTTACCATTTGAATCTCTTTTTGACGTGCCTCTAATTGTGACATCGAAATTATATCATATTCAAAATTTGATTTTATAAGACGATTTCAATCAATCTTCAATTGCAATCCTTGAATTACATAAAAAAATTAAGAAAGAGGAACCAAGAGAATTCAAAAAATTATACTCATAATCTTGATAAATAAGACCACGTTTTCATATTCTGTTTATAATTGTAATTTATTTTTCGTACTCAAAAATTTATTGCAAACACTTATATAATAAAGTTTTTGACTGATATTTATCGTTGTATGATATGATGAATTATAAATTAAGACTCCTCTTAATGTCTTGTTCACGATGATATTAAATAAGTTAGTTATATTATTTCACTAAATGTATCTCCTAATTAAAGTCGTAAAAATATTATATACTAACTTGCATCGAAATAAGGCACAAGTACCTCCACCTCCAAAACTATACTAGAAGTTATTATGATATACTTAAACTTTACGGGGGATTCTATTACCTGTTAAACTCATTTTTTTTATATTTTGTGCTCCTTTTTGATGACGTTGCTGGCGTGTTGACATGAAAGGCATTTATAGGGTTGTACAAAAATCGAACGACCAGTAAACGGAACTGATAAAAGTGTTATTGATTTATTGTTATTGGGTTATTTGGTTAATTATTTTGTAATGGTATTATAAAATAAATTATTGGGTTATTAGTTCGGTTTTGGTTTTTTCTTATTGGGTTATTTGGTTAACAGTTTTTTAATGGTATTATAAAATAAATTATTGAGTTATTGATTCGATTTTGATTATTTCTTATTGGTTATTGGTAAACCGATAATTTCTCCTAACAATTATTTAGTTCAAGTTTGAAGATTCTTGTAAATTAAAACACATCATGTAAGATTTTGGTTGCAACTAAGATTCTGTTTCTTTTCATGTTAGTTATTACTTTTTCTATTTTATGAGAATTTTCTTATCGGTTAAACCGAAAATCGAGACGTTAAAGAATGAAAATCGACAAATCAAGAATCGATAAAAAATATCTTAATGATTTAGCATATTTAAAAATCAAAAACCGATATACTGAACCGATAATACATAAAATCAAACCGAACCGATCGATGACACGCACCTACATTTGAGCGTAAAAGAAGCACAAAAATATAAAATGTAATTAAAAACTTCGAATGTAATTTTGGGAGGGGGAGGTTACTCGTACCTTATCTCAACTAGCAACTCTGAATTGTTATATCTAATTTACCAATAAAAAGCCTTCTATTTGAGTATTCATTGTTTAAACTGAATTGTTATATCTAATTTACCAATAAAAAGCCTTCTATTTGCGTATTCATTGTTTAAATCAAAGGAAAAAAAAACATTATATTTTGTTTAAGTCCAGTTGTTATTTTTCAATAATTTAATCTTCTTTATACATTTTATATTGATCTAGCTAATTTAAATACCTAATAAAAATTTATGAACAAGTTATTAAAATCATTTCCTAACCTAAACTAAAATTTACATTCCTTGGAGAAAAAGTAACAAGGGCACAAGAAATTACTAAAATTTGATTTACTTGAAGAGAAAGTAAAAGAGGTACAAAAGAATTACAAAAAATTGCATTTCTTGAATACTTGTAAGGTAAGAAAAGTTAATTTCGAACATGTCTAGGAAAAGGGTAAAAAAGTTTCTAAATTTTCCTATATATATGAGAGATGTGGCAGTTAAAAGGGTACTACAAATTACTACTATCTCAGAGCCTCCTAAAAAGTATACGTTAACAACAATGGACATAGAAGCAATGTTCTTGAGTGAGTTCTCCATCGAGAAGAAGCCTGATGATATATTCCATTTGATTGAAGTTGCTATCTTAGTTGGTCAATACAATTATGCCGTTCAGTTTGAGAAGCGTAAAAACAAGCTTATAAAGATGTTGTTGTACCCCGATAGAGATGAATATAGTGAAGATGATGGCAGTAGTACTCTTGATGAAGAAGAAGAAGAAGGAGACAGTGTTGGTGATGAAGATGAAGTCACAAAGGTCGAAGAAGAAAAAGAGCCTGAGGAAGAGACACAACAGATTACTGCGCCTACAAACCAGAAACCGTCGTTGAAGTTTAGAGTGAAAATCAACAGTTGTATACAAGTTGCTCCTCTGGAAAAACACAACAATTGCAACGCAATGGAAGAGTTGAAGAAAAGTTCCGAGACTAACTTGGTCAAGAAGCAATTGGAGGCTGAAAAACAACGAACACGACAACAGTCCCATAATACTACTACTATGAGATCCGAGATTGACTTGGTCGACAAACAACTAGATGCTGATAAAGAAGGAACGCGAAAGAGGAACATGCCCACCCAAGTTGCTCCTCGTCCTCGTGGAAAACTACTTGTTTCTGATTTTTCTTTCGAGGAGCAGCTTGACGGAGACAAGCAACTCAAGAAACAGACTGACAATGGTTTCAGGAAGATTGAAGAAAACAAGAGAGAAGAACAGAAAGAGTGCACCACTGGTTTATCGAAGAGCATGTTGCCGCCGTTGATGAAGATGAATAATGAGGCCACCAAGCGTGTACAAGTTACTCCTAATCAGAAACAACTTCCTCCTGATTTTTCACCAAAGAAACAGAGCAACTGCATTGCAATTACAAGACCAATGCAGAGAAAAGAAACACAAAGCATCAGAGACACGGAGATAAAGTTTGCAACAAGCAAGAGGAAATTTGAGGAAAGGTTGGCAGAGCAAAGTGAATCCAAGAGAAGGATCATAATGGTAGACTTTCATGATATGCCTAAACCTGCTAAAGACACGTGTGCTCCCACACGACGCTGCTGGAATAGAAGGAAGTTTTGATATCTCATGATTCAATTTGTGCTGTACATTTTGCAGCAGTATTTTTGTGTCTTACAAATTGTGGTATCATTAGCGTGGCTACTATTTTTGATTTGAAATAATTTAGTTGCAATTCTATTCATGCTTTAAAGTTCTGTTATATATGACTCATAGTTTCATTACTTTATTATCATCTTAGTCCAACTCTAGGCACTTTGATGACTATTAAGATGACACAGTGTGTCCAAATAGTTCACCACCAGGATCATAGTAAAACAGTCGAGCAAACTTCCATAGGATAATATGGTTAAACTTTCTAAAAACATACATATTAAATTTCTGCAACAACACTGTAATAGCCACTAAAATCAAGATATACTGACCTGCAAATGAAGATTTTACTTTGATGGCATGTCCGAAGGCTACGTTCAGCGCCACATTAAAAGTGAAGAGCATTATACAGTGTGTCAAGATTCCATAGGAGAATCAAGCTAAATCAGTTATTCTTACTTGATATGCCGACCAATGTCCTGGCTCAACATGTATTAAATTCAATATACAAGGATTCAAAAAGTAAAATAGTGGCAGGAAAGCTTATTAATTTTCATAACTTGGCAGCATTAGCCAAGTAGCAATACCAAAATAAGCTTAAGCAGAAGCAAATGAATGAAGTAAGGCTTGTTACTAGTTAAGTCTATGAATTGTTACTCTTGCTTCAGCTTTAAATTTGTCTTCTTTATCTTTTAATCTAAGTCTTAATTCTCTATGATGATTCAGAATTTAGTTATCGTACATTATCATCTTGGATGAACCCTTGGTTTAGGGTACATTTTCCCTTACACTGATACTTATGCAATCAGGATGGTAGTCGAGTATTTGGTCTTACCATCTACTAACCTACTCTAGGCACTTTGATGAGTACTCTCCTAATTTAAATGGATTTCTCTTGGCCATTCCTCTAGCAGATGTCGTAAATAGAACAATTTCAAAACTAAAGAGATTAACAATCTATAAATTCAAACTCTAAGCTTGGTCTCACCATGCTGTTGGTACAAGCATGCAAACCAACAGCAACCAAGGGCATAATCTATAAATTCAAAAGCGCAGGAAGCAAAAGCATTAATCTATAGATTCGCAGCGGACGGAGTAAGAAAGTTAAGTATCAAGTCTTTTCGAGAACTTGCTAAAACTAAAACCTCATAAAACCTGAATGCTATTAAGATGCTATCTTAATGAAATAGCTAGCCATACTTCTATAGCATAACATGGTTAAACTGTTTTTAACCATATGTATTGACTTTTGGTAGCAACAACAGTAGAATTCAAAAGCTTGTGCAAGCTCTATCTGCAGAGCAAAAGGAAATTAGCTTTGAATCAAGATAAATACTTACTTGCGGATGAAGATTTTACTTTGATGGCATGTCAGGAGGTTATGGGCAGCGTCACATTAAAGTGAAGCACATAATACTGTATATCAAGATTCCACGGGAGAATTCAAACTATATTGAGTTTCTTACTTGATATGACGACTAATGTCCTGGTTCAACATGTGTTGAATTCAATATAGGAGGATCCAAAAAATAAAATAATGGCATAAAAGCATAATAATTTTACTTCTAATATTATTATTGTTATCATTATTTAACTTATTTTTCACTTTTTTTCAATTAGTACAATGAGGATATGTAATGAGATTAAACGAAGAAGTGAGGATTCATATAGCCGGCACCAACTTGTGTGGAAGTAATTGCGTAGTTGTTGTTAGTGATGGTAACTATGCAATCGGATGGGTGTTGCATCTTTGGCATCACCATCTGCTAACCTACCTAAGTTTAAAAGTTCCAAATCTTGAATATAGAAAAAGCTACTCGATTTACAACTCTTTTAAGGCATATAGCAGCTATAGAGATTGATATCCACAGATAGTGTCAGGTCAGATTAAAAATCTTGATTTTGAGGAAGTATATGACTGTAATACAGTTTATCCCAGTATTAAGTTGAATGGTACCATCACTTTAGTTGACACGTTATACAGCAGCAGTCATCTTGTTAGAAGTGAAAACAAAACTTACCTTCTTCAGTTGTTGAAATTATTAATAAAGAGAAAAGGAAACTAAAGAGCAGATCTCCCAAGTAACACAGACCAACAACCTTAGTTAAGACAAGGGATTGGCTTATTAAACACCTTAAAGAAAAATAGAGAGACGGTAATTCCAAATAGATGAAACCATGTGTTTCAACTTGTATCAGCAACAATTGCAAATATTATCAGTTTTGAACTTAAACTGAGGAAGTTAGTCAATTGATCACCAAAGACTAAGTGCCTAACACAAAAGCTTTTCATGAAGTGTTATGCTTATCATATTCATGGTATATCTTTCACTCCCCGCAAGAATTTAATATGAATATAAGAAAATATGTAACATGAAAATATAGCTCACACAAGCAATTTACACGTACCTCCATTGAAACGAGACATTTAGATCAATAACCAATCAAATGTTCCTTCTTATGCCCTTCCTCCACTAATCAATTCAAATTGGCAATTCTTATCAGTCAGATCAAAGTGGTAATGGCAAACTGTGCTGCAGCTCAGGCACAAGTTCAGCTCAGGAATCATTTCTCTGATATCAGACTCACGAGGTAACAGCAAGCAAAAGAATTAATAATCAAAGTGAAATTATAATAGAGCAACAAAGTCATTTAAGAGGACTTACCAAAACAAAAAGCAGGTATACTTTAGCATATTTCTCACTCTATATAATGTCATAGAGTTGCAGAAGTGTTAAACTTACTTTAAACACATTGGTAAACATACGTGTAATTTCCTAGAGCAGCGCAGCATTGAGAAATCATAAAAATTGTTTCACCACTATAATCAAGGTGAAATACCTGAGAATAAACGTTTTGCGACCTTGCACAACTTAGGTGGCACTTCCCAAGGTTAAGTTTATCACCCTACCACAAGTCATGAACATGAAGATTCCACCAGAAAACCGAATTAATTCATTTCGTACATGATATGGCAGCTAATCGTGAGGTTCCAACATATGCTAAACGAAATAGTGAAGGATTCAAAAATAATGATAATCTAACTTTTAGAATAATTTGGCAGCATTAGAGCAATGTAAAAACGAGCTTAAGTTGAAGCATATAATTGAAAGCACTCTGTGATTTCGTTGCAGGAAAATGACATTTCAAGTGCAAAGTGTTACACTGGTACTCCGGATGATTACAAGGAAATTCATGTTGCAAACAAGTTTCTCTTAAGAAGTTTGTTCCATTGAGAAATTGTTGTCTATATTGTCTATTTTACTACAAGTTCCATCTAGTTCATTCAACAAAACGGTAAATTATAATGGCTATGTAGTAGGTAAGAGCATCAAAAACAAAAAGAAACTCAAATACCACCCCAACTCTCCCACCCCCACCCAAAAAATAATAGTAACAATAACGAATAGTTCCAACTACACATATGGACAAGCCAAATTAACGAGGCCGAAATTTATGCAAGACTTGTGGAAGACGAGAGATTCCGCACAATAGTCCAATCGTCTCAGTATAAATACAACAGCTGCAGCAGCACAAATTAATTTTTCTAGAAGCTTAAGTCGAGCAGAAATTCATCAAATGACTACCATGACAAGTGCAGCCAAGTTCAACCTTTACTGACAAAAAGTGAAAACATAAACATCAAACAACCTCCTGCAACACATTGGCTTTTGATAACAAACCCAAATCAATCTGAGTTTCAAATAATGATATAAGATACGTGCAAGTTCAAACACTGCATTACTCAAATCTCTGGAAATGCTAGTATTGGGCTCCATTTCCTTCATATATAAAATGTTAAACAAAACAAGAAATTTCCAAAGACGTATTTGGTAATCAATCCTTTTGTGTCTCTCAAAATAACTATACACAGCCCCGATACTTAGCAACAATCAACAGAAGTTAAAAGCAATAGCTACATAAGTATGGGAAGAACAGAGGCATTCCAACAAACCTAGCATTTTACAACCAACGATCAGACGTAAACAAGGAACAACGAACAGATAAACTCTAACAAATTTCTTCTTCCTAAGCCCTTTCACCACGAATCCTCGTAGCAAGCTGAATATCCTTAGGCATAATCTAACCCTCTTAGCATGAATAGCACACAGATTAGTATCTTCAAACACTCCAACAAGGTACGCTCTTGTAGAGCAGCCACAGCACTGCTCTGGAACCTCAAATCCATCTTGAAATCCTGAGCAATTTTGCTCACCAGACTCTGAAACGGAAACTTCCTGATCAACAACTCCGTAGACTTGTGATACTTCCTGATTTATCTTAGAGCCACAGTTCACGGTCCGAACGGTGAGGCTTTTTCACTCCTCCAGTAGCCGGAGCTGATTTTCTGGCAGCCTTTGTAGCTAGTTGCTTCCTTGGTGCCTTCCCGTCGGTGGATTTGCGAGCTGTTTGCTTAGTACACGCCATCTTTAGTGTATATTGAGAAAAGTTGGAGATGTAGTACAATGGTGAATTTTGAAAATTTGGTATTTATACAGAGGTGACGGGCGGGAAATTTGAAAATTGTAGAGCAAAGTTTTAAATTGATTGGCTGAGAGTAAATGTAGGCCGTTGATTGAGATTTTGTGTTGATGTTGGAGATTGGAGAACAGATGAATTGATATGACTGATTTTTTAAATTAAATTAGATTAGATTAATTTAAAATTTTAAAATAAAAAATTTGATATTTAAAAACTATAAGGAAAGTATTATATTTTGCAACTTTTTCTCATATCAATATTGTAATAAAGTATATATATATATATATATATATGTATGTATATAATTTCGCAAGATACATACTTTCAAGACTTATTTTACAAAGTACCTATTGATTTTTGTTTTGGGTTTTTTTTTTCTTCTAGAGTTTGGAAAATTGAAAAAGGATGGTTCATGGTCCGTTTATTATTTTGAAGAGTTTTGGACAAGCTTTTAAGAATAAAGCAGAGTACGAAGCATAAGAAAAGCCACGTGGCAATTTTTAGGACAAAACTATTAAGTGTTGTAATAAAAATTTTGTATTAAAGAATATTAAAATTTGAATTTGAAAATAAAGAGGAAAAAAAAAAGAGTCCTAACTAAGTTCTAAAAATTAATTGATGAATCTTTTCAACCCAAAAGATAGATGTAAAAAGAGGCGAGTAATTTTAAGTATATAATATTAAAATATCTAATGGGGTAAATTTTAAATTGTTAGATGAAATTTGGGTATAGTTATTAGTTTTAACTTTTAAAAAGGAAAATTCATCACGTTGTTGTGGAGAATTATTAGGAATGCTTTAGCTATTAATTTTAAAATTCAAAATATAAAATGCATTAGTTAAGATTGTGGAGATTTTTTAGGATTGGTTTAATGCCCCATTTAATCAAACACGTTTTAGAATAATTGAAAGATTTAAAATTTAAATTAAAATAATAACAATAGTAAATTAGAATCTTGAATTTAAACTATAAGATAATTATAATATTTTAAAATCTTATTTAAAATCTTATCTTTCTAACAAATTGACATCACATTCAAAGTATAAGATAATCATAATATTTTAAAATCTTATCTTTCTAACAAATTGACATCACATTCAATTTTGAATATGAACTCTTACTATTTCATAATAATAATAATCCATAAATAAATAATAATATAAAATATAGTTGCATTTATTCATTTATATATTAAAAATTAAAGATAAAAAATATCATCATTAACAATAAGAATAATGATAATAATTAAAAAATAAATTGCAGTAGTGGTAGTACATAGTTATAGTGATATAAGAAAAAAGTAAAAAAAAAAAAAAAACATGGTAATTTTTTTTAAAAAAAAATATGTGGATTAATCATTTTGATTTCAAATATTTCTCTTAATTCAAATATATACATTATAAGATAAGTATGTATCGTATTTGAAAAAATATGGATAAGAAAGAACAATAAATTGATCCTCTTTTAACAAATAGATATTATATTTGATTTGAATTTAAATTAAGATGAAATTTACATTGGAATGGAGTTCTATTTTCTTAATATATATCTATATAATCAGTAGTAGTAATAGAAGCATTAGTCAGTAATAGTACGTAGTACATAGAAGTAGGATAATAGTATCGTTTAAATATAATCCCCTAAATTGATATGATATTTGAATTTCAAATTTAAATGAAATTTGAGTTGAAATAGAATTATAACTTCCTAATCTTTACATATATACATACATACATACATACATATATACATACATACATATATATATATATATATACTTATGCAATCTATATAACACTAAACTTCCTTCTATCTCAATTTTCTTTACTAATTGTTAGCTTTTATCTTATAAATTTATTTGTTGCAACCTTCATATTATTAATTTTCATGAAATATTTTTGATTTAAAATATTCATTTTTATATGTAGAAGAGTGATGGTCAAATTATAGGCTATTTTCTTTTCATTATATACGGGCTTTAATTCAAGTAAGTAATTTGTCATTTGAATACTGTTGATTTTATTTTTGATAAAAATAAATACATTTGTATGGGCAACTAAATTTTATTAAATCAAAATCCATACAAAATTCAGATTATATTAAATTCAAAATATATTAGTCCCAAATAAATATTGCGGATTAATATAATTGAATTAATTATTTGAGTCCAAATATGTATGGATTCAAATAAAGTCCAATCTTTATTGGACTAGCCCATTGATTTGGGCTACAAATGATAAGCCCACTTTAATAAGCAATATTCTAGAGGCCCAAATAAGTGTCACGTGTCAAATGACGTGGCATGCCAAGTCAAATGGAGAAGTCAATAGGACCATGCCGCATGTCAAAATGCTGCAGCAAGCCCATGAAATAAAAGCCCATAAAAAGGCGCCACGTCACTTGAATTTGATTGGTCAAAGAAAGTCCATCTTCATCATGACTCTTCTTTTTTCACAACTATAAATAGGGGTCTCATAATTCAGAAAGGACCTCAGACCTCTAACAAGTAGCAAGAGAAAGCTCGTGGATCAAACGCCATAATTTCTCTAAAAATCTCAAACATTCAAATCAAGTTCATCAAGATTCAAGATCAAGACCGCAATATTCAAGAACAAGCTCAAAAGCCCTTGAATTCAAGCAAAAGTCAAGATCAAGACCCTCAAATCAACAAATCAAGTCCAAATTCAAGATCAAGCTTCAAGCCCTTGAATTTATATTTGAAAAGACAAATCAGATGATTCATAGAGATTGTAACACGCGCATTGAAATCAATAAATTGATTGTTGCAATATTTTTCTTGTCTCGAATTATTTATTTTTCGACCTCAAAAATTTTATTGTCCAACAAATTCTAGCACGCCCAGTGGGACAATCTCTACCTCTCATCTCAATTTTTCCAACTGTAAAGTTCAACAACACTAAAATGACTTCCAAGAAGGTCAACTCTCAATCAACTACTTCCAAGGCTGCTGACTCAAATTTCTCTGTTGAAGTAAAGAGCATCCTTGGTGTTACTTTCGAAAGCTTAGAAGCTGTCACGAGAAGCAAGGCGGGCTTGCTAGGACAACAAACACATTCAGTGTCGTCCGCACCAACTCCAGTTGTTGGATCTTCAACCCCAAAGGGAACGAAGTCCAATACAAATGCTTCGGAAGGAGGAAGCAGTGTCGCGGAATCGCTTAAGAAGACTCTAGCTCTACTTGAGCATTCCGATTCAAAATACTCTGGCGCAAAGAGCGATGATTGTTCAAGCAACTCATCATCTTCGACTACACCACATAAGTTGAGCACTTTAAAGATCAACTGATGCGATAATCCGTGCTACTCTCCAATATCTCCAGTGATTATGCAAGCGATGGTAACTGATACCTCGTCTATGGAGAAGTAGCTTGTGAATCTGGCAAAGGCAATTGATGGCCTAACCAAATATATTCAGAATCAAGATGCTTGAATTGATAAGATAGTGGATAGGGTGGAAGGTCTGATAGACGGAGAGTCTAGCCATGCACCTAGAAAATCTCCAGAGGTTTATGAGACAGAAAATCTTGGGAAACAAACACAACCGATTAAAGAGGTACAAGTTTCTTCTTAGGGAATGATCCTGATTGGGCAATTGAGGGAATTCATTGAAGGAACCCTCAAAGACAAGTATGATATTATCTCTAAGTCTTCCCTTACTTATGCCAAGCCTTACACAGCAAGGATTGTTAGCCTCAAAATGCCTGTCGGCTATCAACCCCCCAAATTTCAACAATTTGAGGGCAAAGGAAACCCAAAACAACGCGTAACACACTTTGTTGAGACATGTAATAATGCTGGAACTTACGGTGACTATCTTGTCAAACAGTTTGTTCGTTCCCTAAAGGGAAACGTCTTTGATTGGTATACGAACCTTGAGCCTAATTCTATCGATAGCTGGGAGCAATTGGAGCACGAGATCTTAAATCATTTTTAGAGCACAAGGCGTAAAGTTAGCATGGTAGAGCTCACGGATACTCGATAAAGAAAGGATAAACCAGTCATTGAATTTATCAATCGATGGAGAAATGCTAGCCTAAACTGTAAGGATAGGCTCAGCGAAGCTTCTGCAATAGAGATATGCGTCCAAGGAATGCACTGGGAGCTTCTCTATATTTTGCAAGGAATTAAGCCTAAATCCTTTGAAGAGCTATCTACCCATGCTCATGATATGGAGTTGAGCATGTCTTCTGCGGGAAAGGGATCAACACCTATCAATGACCCTCGAAGGGGAAAGAATAAGCAGGAACCCAAAAGATGGGGCAAAATTTGTCCCCAAAATTGACAACAAGGAGTTTATGAATGTTGATGTGTCTCCTGTGAAAGTCACCATAAAGGTGAGCAAGAATCAAAATGTGAAGACGACTTCTGGAGCACGTCCGAATCAGAAAACTTTAAAGGAACTGCAAGAAAAGGAATATCCCTTCCATGATTCTGATGTTGCTGAGATTTTTTATGAACTCCTTCAGCATAAGCTCATTGAAATCCCAGAGATGAAGCGTTCTAACGAAGCTGAGCGGACCAATGACCCTAATTATTACAAATATCATAAGCTCATAAGTCACCCTCTCGAAAAGTGTTTTGTCTTTAAATATAAAGTCATGCAACTGGTAAGAAAGAAAAACATCTTCTTTGATGATGAGACGGCAAGTTCTCATCAAATCTCTATCATATTTGGCTCACTCGATCCAATCCAAATATGTGTCGAAGAGCATAATGAGAAAATATTAGAGCCTGACAGGTCTTCAGTTGACGAAGGCGATGATGAAGGTTGGACTCTGGTGACCAGGCACAGACACAGGAGGACAAGTCTGCAAAAAGAGTTGGCTGAGCAGCCAACCAGAAGGAGAATGGTGAAGAAAACAAGGAAACAGAAGCTGGTTAAACTTCCAAAAAGAATGACTGTCACAGAGTTTCACCTTCAAAAACCACGGTGTCCAGTAATGTTGGAGGAATTCTTATCGAGTTGGTTTCGTGTAAAGACTGTCCAAGTCAACCTTGAGACATCTTGTTTTAATACCACTAAAGAGGGGAAAAAGTGTGAGAATCTACCCATGGAAGTCCCTTCATCTTCCGAAAAACTTGCTGAAACTCTTGGCGACGAGGCACATATGTGTGATACAAAAATCACATTCACAAATAACGATATTTTTTCTTTGTAAGGCCCTACATGACCGTCCCTTATACATGGTGGGTCAAATTCTAGGAAAGAAGATCAATAGAATCTTAATAAATGAGGGATCTGGAGTCAACATCCTGCCTATTCGCACGATGAAGGAACTTGGCATCGCTACTAGCGAACTGGACGAAAGTCATATAATGATCCAAGGCTTCAACCAAGGGGGCTAGAGGGCCATGGGATGTATCAAGTTGGGGATTCGTATGGATAATTTTCAATCAAACCCATTGATGCATGTGATCGATGCCAAAACTTCATACAATATATTGCTTGGTAGGCCTTGGGTGCATGAGAACAAAATTATCTCATCCTCTTACTATTAACGCTTAAAGTACCTTGAATGCAGAATGAAAAGAAAGATAGTTGCCGATGACAAGCCATTCACTGAAGCTGAGTCATATTTTGCCGATGTAAAATTCTACTTAAAGAAGCATGTTGTGGATGAGAAAAGGGTTGAAGATGTCACCAAGACCAAGTGTGATGATCTTGCATCTAAGAAGGTCGCGGTGAATGTCGAAAAAGTCACCACCAAGAAGCCTCTCTCCACTTCAAATAAAGAAAGTGTCGCTTCTACGAAAAAAGACAACTCCCGTCTATGTACCGAAGGTAAGGAAAGAGAAAGATCACCCATTGTATTTCCAAGATAATGTGCTAAAGGGGTTAACTTTACCTATCAAGAAGATTGATGCAATAAATCCATCCTCACGACTTCTTGAAGAGTCTGTGGCTCAAAATCTGTCACAAGATATGACACTTCCTACGAAGCGTACGAAAGAAGGATTTGACCCAAATGCATATAAGCTATTTGTAAAGGCTGGATACAATCCTAATAAGACATCAAGGTTGGGCAAACTTCCATCGAAGGGTACAACCAGTAAAGTACGTGAAGGCCTAGGATACACGTAGCCATCTCCAATTCGCATCTCTATAAGAAGGGCAGTCAGTAATTACATCACCGTGGAAGAAGAATCCACTGGTATTAATAAAAAAACCTCAGTATTTGACCGACTTAGAGGGTCAATTGCATGAACTTCTGTGTTTGAAAGGTTGGGACCTCTAAATAAGAAAAAAAGCAACAAGTGTAAGAGGAGTCATCAAAGCACGATGATGCACTCTTCACTTAAAATACAAAAGGATTTCCCAAGTTTAATTCCTTCTAGAATGAAGCGACAGATGGAACTAGTAGTATCATGCAATGAGGTACTAAAAGCAAAGGCGCATACTGTGGTTTATACCAAGCGACGCGAAGAAGATGAAGAGAGTGTTGGCTCTTCATATCATGTTACAATCCAGAATAAGAAAGATGTCTCGTTTCAAATTAAAGTTGATGAAGAAATAGAAAATGCCTTTTGGTGTTATCATATATCCATCAATAACGATGATCCTCAAGAGGAGGAAGATGTTGGAGATGCTCCATCATAAATTCAAGAAGGAGTAAAAGCCATAAATAGATCCCTTGAAGAAAGCTAATCTTGGAACCGATGAAGACTCAAGACCAACTTACATGAGTGCGTTTCTAGAAGTAGAGGAGAAAATCGCTTATATGGACATACTCAAAAAATATATGGATGTTTTCACCTGGAGATATAAGGAAATACCTAGCTTAGATCCAAAAGTAGCGGTCCATCAGTTGGCGTTCAAGAATAGTGCTCGTCCTGTTAAGTAAGCCCAAAGACGCTTTAATCCGGAGTTGGTTCCTCTAATTGAAAATAAAGTTAACAAACTCATTGAAGCGGGCTTTATTCGTGAAGTCAAATATCCCACATGGATTTCAAGTATTGTTCCAGTATGGAAGAAGAATTGCCAAATTCAAGTCTGTGTCGACTTTCGGGATCTCAGCAACGCCTGCCCTAAGGATGACTTTCCAATATCCATACCAGAGTTGATGATTGATTCCACCATTGGTTATAAGGCAATGTCCTTCATGGATGGTTCATCCGGCTACAATCAAATCCGTATGGCACCAAAGGATGAAGAACTCACTGCATTTCGTACCCCCAAAGGTATTATTACTACAAGGTAATGCCTTTTGGTTTGAACAATATTGGCGGCGCCTGGCACCACTTATCAAAGGGTTATGCATAACATCTTTGATGGTCTGCTCCATAAAAATATTGAATGTTATATGGATGATCTAGTGGTAAAGTCAAGAAAGAGAGACGACCACTTAAAAGACCTAAGAATGATATTCGAGTTACTTCGAAGATATCAACTTAGGATGAATCCATTGAAGTGTGCCTTTGAAGTTACTTTTGGAAAGTTTCTTGGCTTCATTGTGCAACACCGAGGAATCAAAATTGATCAAGCCAAGGTCGATGCAATTTTGAAGATGCCCGAGCCTCGAAATATTCATGAGTTAAAAAGCCTTCAAGGAAGGCTAGCATATTTAAGGAGGTTTATCTCAAACCTGGCTGGAAAATATCAACTATTTAGTCACCTCATGAAGAAGGACACTCCCTTCGAATGGGACCAAGCTTGTAGTAATGCCTTTGAGCGTATCAAATCATACTTAATGAAGTCACCAGTTCTCGCGGCACCCATACCTGGAAAATCATTGATACTCTACATTGCGGCATAAGAAAGGTCAGTCGGAGAACTATTGGCTCAAGAAAATAGTGAAGGCAAAGAGAACTCTCTTTACTATCTGAGAAAAATGATGACACCAAACGAGATGAAGTATTTTCCAATCAAAAAGTTATGTTTGGTATTGGCTTTCTCAATCCAAAAGATGAAACACTACTTTCAAGCCCATGTTGTTCGTCTTGTGTCTAGGGCGAATCCCATCAAGTTTGTAATGTCAAAACCAGTCCTTAGTGACTGACTTACAAGATGGTACCGTAAATTTCAACAGTTTGAGATTGTGTACATTCCCCAAAAATCTGTAAAGGGACAAGCATTGGTTGACTTCTTGGCAGACCACCCAATACCTGATGATTGGGAATTAAGTGATGAACTTCCTGATGAAGATGCAATGGTTATTGAAGCCAGACCCCCGTGGAAAATATACTTTGATAGGTCCGCGCATCGAGATGGAGCTAGTGTTGGGGTGGTGTTCGTCACTCTACAAGAAGAGGTCATCCCATACTCATTTACCCTAACAAACCATTGCTCTAATAATGTTGCTGAATATCAAGCATTAATACTTGGACTTAAGATGGCAGTTAACATAAAACAACTATAATTACAAGTGTTTGGTGACTCCCAATTAGTGATCAAGCAAATTTTGGGAAGCTATGAAGTTAGAAAGCCTGAGCTACAACCATATCATGATTATGCACAGAAGTTGATGGGGTGGCTTGGAGAAGTAACCCTCCAACATGTTCCAAGAAGAGAAAATAAGCAAGTTGATGCCCGAGCTGCTTTGGCCTCAACCCTGACTCTTTCAAATCAGATGCAAGTTACTATCAGCCAAGAATGGGTAGTACCGCCATCAACTGAGGATGAAGAAAGTAAAGTTGAATACCTCGTTGCCATATCTGAAGCTACAAAAAAATATTGGTGACAACCTATCATTGATTACTTATGTTATGGGATACTTCCAGAGGATCCAAAGAGAAGGACTGACATTCGTGGTCGTGCACCTCATTTTCTTTACTACAAAGACACACTGTACCGAAGATCATTTGAAATAGTGCTCTTACGATATTTAGGAGAAGAAGAAGCAATTCAAGATTTACAAGAAGCACACTCGGGAGTTTGTAGATCACATCAGTCTGGACCGAAAATCTATTTTCACATTAAAAGGATGGGATACTATTGGCCAACGATGGTGAAAATTTGCTTGAACTATGCTAGAAGATGCAAAGCGTGTCAATTCCATACGAACTTCATTCATCAACCTCCTGAAGTACTACTCCTAACTGTAGCATCTTGGTCATTCAATGCTTAGGGAATGGATGTTGTTGGTCCACTACCAAAATCTTCTGGTGGACAATTATACATCTTGGCCGCGACAGATTACTTCTCAAAGTGGGTCGAAGCTGTTGCTCTTAAGGAAGTAAAGAAAGAAAATGTTGTAAACTTCATCCGAGTGAATATCGTCTACCACTTTGGAATCCCTCAATTTATAATAACTGACAATGGTAAGTCGTTTGATAACAAACTGATGAATAAGATTTGTGATCTCTTTGGCTTCAAGCAGCGCAAGTCTTCTATGTACCATGCTGCCGCCAACGGTCTAGCTGAAGCCTTCAATAAGACTTTATGTAACTTGTTGAAGAAAGTCGTCTCCAAATCCAAATGAGACTGGCATGAGCGAATGGAAGAAGCTTTATGGGCATATAGAACAACTTACCACACACCAACACAAGCAACCCTATATTCGCTTGCTTTTGGAGTTGAAGTCGTCCTTTCACTTGAGCGTCAAATACCTTCTTTGAGGTTGGCTATTCAAGAAGGGCTCACTGATGAAGAAAATACTAAGTTGCATCTTGCGGAGTTAAAAGCTCTTGATGAGAAGAGGCTGGAGGCTCAAAATCTTGAATGCTATCAAGCCCGGCTATCTCGTTATTTTAACAAAAGGATTCGCTTGAGGTGCTTCCAAGCTGGAGATCAAGTTCTTGTAGTAAGAAGACCCATTATCACTTCTCATAAGTCCGAGGGCAAATTTATGTCGAAGTGACATGGACCATATGTAGTACAAGAGTCATATTCAAAGGGTGCTTATAAGCTTGTCGATGCAGATAGCGTAAGGGTTGGCCCCATCAACGCCAAGTTCTTGAAGAAGTACTATCCTTGAAGAAAAAAAATACTCATTAAGGCACGAGTATAAACTGCATGTACACTTCTTAAGGCACGAGTATAAACTGTATGTACACTCCTTAAGGCACGAGTATAAACTGCATGTACACTCCTTAAGGCATGAGTAGAAACTGCATGTCTACTCCTGGCCCGCAAGAGTATAAACTGTGTACAGCTAAAAACGAATGAAAGTACGCTAGGTTGAAAACCTCGAAAGAGGCGGCCTAGGCAAAAGTTAGGACAAAAAAAGAAAAAAAACACTCACCCAGTACGTCGTGACTTGATCATCTTTACTGAGGTACGTAGGTGCTTAGAATTTCATTCTGAGTTCAGTTGCATGAATGTCAAATATATATATATATGTTCCTGCAGTATCTACCATATGGATACCAAGTATGAAACTATTCTAATTAAATTTTGGACTTACTCTAAATATTTGTGACTCAATGGGGGCAACCCATCGAAAAAAAAAAGAGTTCCTTCAATGGAATTTGGAATGCCAAAGTTCTCCAAGCCTACAACTAGAAGAATCTCAAAATTTACATGCCTTAAAGTGGACAAGATTTGTTCGTTTCACCTTAAGCGGGCCTCTAACAAGTTTATCCTTAAAGGATATTGAAATTTTCATGCCTTAAGGTGGACAAAATTTGTCCCTTTGCACCTTAAGCTAGCCTCTCGCGGGTTTATTCTTTAAAGGATCTCAAAAGTTCCATGCCTTAAGGTGGACAAAATTTGCCCCTTTACACCTTAAGTTGGCCTCTCGCGGGTTTATCCTTAAAAGGATCTCAAAATTTTCATGCCTTAAGGTGGACAAAATTTGTCTCTTTGCACCTTAAGCTGGCCTCTTACGTGTTTATCCTTAAAAGGATATAAAAATTTTCATGCCTTAAGGTGGATAAGATTTGTCCCTTTACACCTTAAGCTGGCCTTTCGCGGGCTTATCATTAAAAGGATCTCAAAATTTTCATGCCTTAAGGTGGACAAAATTTTTTCCTTTGCACCTTAAGCTGGCCTCTTACGTGTTTATCCTTAAAAGGATATAAAAATTTTCAAGCCTTAAGGTGGACAAGATTTGTCCCTTTGCACCTTAAGCTAGCATTCTGATGGATTTGTTATGTAAAGGGACCGTCTTAAAGTTAAATTGGTCGGTCTTAGAGTGTACGGAGATGAAGTTAAACTCTTGTACCCTAAGCCGATTATTGCAAAGTCAACATTTTGAAGTCAAATTGGTCGGTCTTAGAGTGTACGAAGGCGAAGTTAAACTCTCGCACCCTAAGCCGATTGTTGTAAAGTCAGCATCTTGAAGTCAAATTGGTCGGTCTTAGAGTGTACGAAGGCGAAGTTAAACTCTCGCATCCTACGCCGATTGTTGCAAAGTCAGCACCTTGAAGTCAAATTGGTCGGTCTTAGAGTGTACGGAGGCGAAGTTAACTCTCACATCCTATATTATTGCAAAGTCAGCATCTTGAAGTCAAATTGGTCGGTCTTAGAGTGTACGGAGGTGAAGTTAAACTCTCCCACCCTAAGTCGATTGTTGCAAAGCCAGCATCTTGAAGTCAAATTGGTTGGTCTTAGAGTGTACGGAGGCGAAGTTAAACTCTCGCACCCTAAGCCGACTGTTGAAAAGCCACCATCTTGAAGCCAAATTGGTCGGTCTTAGAGTGTACGGAGGCGAAGTTAAACTCTCGCACCCTAAGCCGATTGTTGCAAATCCACCATCTTGAAGCCAAATTGGTCGGTCTTAGAGTGTACGGAGGCGAAGTTAAACTCTAAGCCGATTGTTGCAAAGCCACCATCTTGAAGCCAAATTGGTCGATCTTAGAGTGTATGGAGGCGAAGTTAAACTCTCGTACCCTAAGCCGATTGTTGCAAAGCCACCATTTTAAAGACAAATTGGTCGGTCTTAGAGTGTACGGAGGCGAAGTTAAACTCTCGCACCCTAAGACGATTGTTGAAAAGCCACCATCTTGAAGCCAAATTGGTCGGTCTTAGAGTGTATGGAGGCAAAGTTAAACTCTCGTACCCTAAGCCGATTGTTGCAAAGCCACCATTTTAAAGACAAATTGGTCGGTCTTAAAGTGTACGGAGGCGAAGTTAAACTCTCACACCCTAAGTCGATTGTTGCAAAGCCACCATCTTGAAGATAAATTAGTCGATCTTAGAATGTACGGAGGCGAAATTAAACTCTCGCACCCTAAGCCGATTATTGTGTATTGCTATTTATTTCAATCCTACAAAAAAAAAGAGAAAAAAAAAGAGAAAAAAAATATACCTCAATGTTGATTCTTCAAGCTCGAAGAAGAGACGTCTCTAAAGAATTTTACAAGTTGATGCTTTGCATGGAAAAAATATATGGATATTTATAGGGGTTGTAGGGCGGTTTGTACTCCCTAATCCTTAATAATTTTGGAGATAGGTAGGGGTTGTAGGGCGGTTTGTACTCCCTAATCCTTGATAATTTTGGAGATAGGTAGGGGTTGTAAGGCGGTTTGTACTCCCTAATCCTTGATAAATTTGGAGAATACCTATACCTATTTTGATAAACAACGGACTGTGAGCACAATGATAAGGCGGCAAACGCCAATTCCCAATCCATGTTGAAATAATAACACAATGAGCATTTTTGTCTTCTAATACAAGTAGGAATGCACATACGGTGACATTAAATTAAATACCATGAGAGAAAAGGGAAGTAACCCAAATTTGGGTTTCACGTGACCCAAGGTAAAAGAAATATGTATGTTAAAAAGAAAAATGTTAATTCATGGCCAATATGCTGTTATAACATATATTATTGGTTTGTGATATTTTTTTTAATATACTATAGCCATTAAAAGTATTAAATTATTACTTCAAGTCAAGTCTTTATATTAAATATTTCGACAAGTCTTGAAGTAGAGGACATTGTGTGGGCAACTAAATTTTATTAAATCAAAATCCGTATAAAATTTGGATTATATTAAATTTAAAATATATTAGTTTCAAATAAATATTGTGGATTAATATAATTAGATTAATTATTTGAGTCCAAATATGTATGTATTCAAATAAAGTCCAATCTTTATTGGGATAACCCATTGATTTGGGCTACAAATGATGAGCCCACTTTAATTGATTTGGGTTATAAATGATGAGCCCCACTTTAATAAGCAATATTCTAGAGGCCCAAATAAGCGTCATATGTCAAATGACGTGGCATGCCAAGTCAAATGAAGGAGTCAATAGGACTATGCCACATGTCAAAATGATGCAGCAAGCCCATGAAATAAAAGCCCATAAAAAGGCGCCATGTCACTTGAATTTGATTGGTCAAAGGAAGTCCATCTTTATTATGACTCTTCCTTTTCCACAACTATAAATAGGGGTCTCATAATTCAGAAAAGAACCTCAAACCTCTGACAAGTAGCAAGAGAAAGCTCGTGGATCAAACGCCGTAATTTCTCTAAAAAACTCAAACATTCAAATCAAATTCATCAAGATTCAAGATCAAGACTGTAATATTCAAGAACAAGCTCAAAAACCTTTGAATTCAAGCACAAGTCAAGATCAAAACCCTCAAATCAACAAATCAAGTTCAAATTCAAGATCAAGCTTCAAGCCCTTGAAGTTATATTTGAAAAGGCGAATCAGAGGATTCATAGAAATTGTAACACTCGCATTGAAATCAATAAATTAATTGTTGCAATATTTTTCTTGTCTCGAATTATTTATTTTTCGACCTCGAAAATTTTATTGTCTAACAATTTGATTATATAAAAAAAAATCACCATTTGTTAAGATTTTGAGTCACATATTTAGCTTTTAAAAGCTAACTTTTGCTATCATTTTTATACTATTGTTTTATTAAAATAAATGTTCATATTATTATTATTTTTTAATTGTATATGATACTAGAATGTTAAGTATCACATAATATTTTATCAGATCATGTTTAAAGAAAAAAATATAAAAATATTAATTAAAAGATAAAGTTTAATTGATACCTAAAATGCATGTTTTTCTTTATTAAAAGATTTTTAAACTTGAAGAACAATAAATGAAAAGAAAAAACATAAAATTTTAGTTTGTACCGTAAAAATATATAAGTCTAGATTCAATCAAATTTAGTTTTATTTGTCTATCCATTAGATAACAGATTCATTTTTAAATTCAAATTTCACTACAGATTAACTCTTTATTAGATAAACTTAAAATTCAATCAATTTGATTATCTTATTATTTAAAAACTTTAATTTTGAAAATAAAATTAATATTCAAACTATTATTAGGTAACCTATTATGTGTTGAAGGTGCCCTTCATGGATTGTATATGAGCACGATGTAGCTTTGTGTAATTTTTTTCTCCATCATATTTATAGTTTTTTCCCTTTCTCACAAATAAGTTGTACTTATTTTAAACTTTTCATATGCTTTTCTCTTTTTGTTCTCTTTTATGTTTTTTTCAATCAGTTTTTAGTCTACAAGATTTTTAAACTTGAAGAACAATAAATGAAAAAAAAATCATAAAATTTTAGTTTATACCGTAAAAATATATAAGTCTAAATTCAATCAAATTTAATTTTATTTGTCTATCCATAAGATAACATATTTATTTTTAAATTCAAATTTCAATACAAATTAACTCTTAATTAGATAAATTTAAAATTCAATCAATTTGGTTATCTTATTATTTAAACTCTTTAATTTTAAAAATAAAAAATGAAATTAAAATCATAAATAAATTAAAACAAGAAAGAAAGCATATTGTTGAGGAATATTAGGATTTTGAAGCAAAATTAAAAGATATTGTATCTTAGATTTTAGATTATCCCAATATTAAATGATAATTTTTGATGTTGTTAATTCACTATAATCTAATAAAGTTGAATTTTGAAAATTAAACTAAAAGATTATTTTAAATTTGATATAAAAAGTAGAAATAACATATTTATAGGTTACATAAATATGTATAGAAATCATTTATGATATTAGCAATTATTTTTTTGATATTCTAAATTTATATTTATGTTATAATATCTTAATTTTTGATAATTGGGCTTCGATTAATTGATAAATTGGACTGCTTTATTCTTCATGTCTCAATATTCAGATGTTTTAGATAATATTTGAGAAAATATTTTTGTAATTATAATGATCAAAGTCTTAAATTGCGTATACCAAGTAATTATAATCCTAACAAATAACGAAATTAATGAATATTCGAATATCAAATATAAGTAATTTAGATTAGAAACTCAACATTCTATATTTTGAAAAAGAGAAGAAAACTCAACTAGCATGGTGTGTAATACAATACAAGAATCAATTTAAAGTTAGACTAGAAAGAAAAAGTTAAAGAAAATATGAAAATATGTATTTGATCATTAAAGAAAATAAAGAAAATATGAAAACTAAAAGTTTTTTTTTTTTTATAATTACATGATTTTCTTTACTCATATAAATTTGATTAGAAGTATGGGGAAGGAAAATATTAACAATCTAATATTTTTAAATTGTGGATGATTATTTTTTACTCATTTAAATTTGATTACAAGTGGGAGAGTGGGGTGGGAGAAACATAAACAATATAATATCATTAAATTGTGAATAATATAATTAAAAAAAACATGAAACGTATGTGCATATATATATATATATATATGTATATGATTAAAGATTTGGTTAGAGGTAGGGGCGGAATTATTTTTAAAAACAAATTGAAGGGTAGGGGGTGGAGGTGGAGGCGGGGACAAAATCTTTTTTGAAAGACAAATTGAGGAGTGGGTGGAGATGGTGGTAGGAGGGGAAGTGGGAAAATTATAAGCCCAGATTGAATTTTTTTTGTGCTTCTTTTGGTGAACCTATCAAAAGTTCTAAAACAAAATATATTCTTTTCTCATTAATTACAGATAATGTCATTTAAGAAATTTACCATAAATGTCACTACAGGTGACTCTCAAGTAGGGGTAGGCGTTCGGTATTCGGTAATTCGGTAATCGGTATTTGAACATAGATACCACATACCATATTTGTGAACATCGGTTCAGTAATTTGGTAATCGGTAAATTAAACTTCGGTTCGGTATGGTATTTGATTTTACCATATTAAAGTTGGAGAAGTGCAAATGTACGTTTAAACTTCAAAAAGTATATTTAATAGAAACCTTATTTAGTATTCTTTTTGTTTCTTTTTACGAATAGATTACCAAGTTTCAAAAAAAAATTTGGAATGACTAATACTATTGTCTATTATATATATATTTATATATATATATATATATATATATATATAATTCGATATTCGGTAAATACCGAATACCAAACGGTATTAATATCTTGAACCAAACCCAATTTCGAATACTGAAATATTAAAATTTTACTCCCAAATACCATACCAAATACCAAATTACTGAATACCAATTACCAAATTTTTCAGTTCGATTCGGTAATTCGATTTTCGGTATTTTATGCCCAACCCCACTCTCAAGCCTTGCATTCCTTTCCATAGTTTGGCCCTCTATCTATCATCTATTTTTTATTTTTATTTATCTTTTTTTCTGAAAAGATATAATTATTCTATAAAAATTGTATTTCTCATTGTATTTAGGATGAAGGTGAGTACCTACATGCTACTTTTATTTAGGTTATATAAAATTACTTGAAATATATTATATTTAAGTAAATTGATTAATAAGATAATAATTTATTGTAATAATTAATATGATAAATATAATTAAATACATTTTATTCTTTATTTACATTTCATGTCAAACATATAATTTGCTTTCTTCCTTATTTGTTTCATGAAATACAAGTTTGTCTAATTTAAATTTTTAATGTAAAATTAATAAAGCTAATTTAGTAAAATAATTTTTTAATAAATATTTTAAAAAAATTTGTGTCAAGTCAATATATACCAACAAAAAGAAACTAAAGAAAAATACCTAACAAGATTTTACTTATATAAGGTTAAACATAATTAGTTACGAAATAATAATAATTGGTTATTTTTGTATATGCAAATCATATTATCCGTATTGAATTAAGCATACTATTCCTACAAGTTAATTAATTTTTTAATTAAAACTTTGAGCATTAATTATTTGTTGGATTTTAGTTATTTTAATCACCACAAACTCAAAGCAAAAATTTTAATATTTCATTTTTAAAAAAACTTAATATATAAAATGTATTTTACTCATATAACTTATTTGATTAATTCGATATTTTTCTCGATTTATCTAAAACCTACTGAATTATGATTTTAACTAAATAAACCTAATAATTAGTGTTTCCTGATTTTTAAAAATTCACCAACATTCCTATATCACCCCTGATTAATTATTATAAGTCATTTATATATTAAAAAATTAATATTAAAAAATAAAATAAACATTTATGACATGTATACTTAATCATAATTTTACTATATCGCATCTAATTAATTATAATAAGTCATTTATATATTGAAAAGTTAATAATATCCAATCCGTGATTTTATTATATCATCCCTAATTAATTATTATAAGTCATTTATGTATTAAAAAATTAATAATATTTAATTAAAAAAGATAAAATAAACATTTATGACATGTATGATTTAGCTGCTTCAATCATGATTTTCCTATAGATATCTCCCCTAAGTAATTATTATAAGTCATTTATGTATTAAAAAGGTAAAATAGACATTTATGACATGTCTGCTTCAGCTGCTTCAATTATAATTTTACTAAATATTACTCTTAATTAATATTATAAGTCATTTAAGTATTAAAAAATTAATAATATTTAATAAAAAGGTAAAATAGATATAAAATGACAAATTAAATCTTGACGTTTTAAATTAACTTGACGTCTTATATGAGATCCACTTAAAAAAAAATTCACGGGTATTTTTATAGTAATTTTGCTATGTCACTTCTAATTAGTCATTGTAAGTCATTTAAGACATTTATGCTTCGCTGCTCAATCGTGATTTTACTATGTCACCCCTAATTAATTATTATGACTATATAAGCATTGTGTCACTTAAATTTGAACAGAAGAAATATTATAAAGAACAATAATTAAAAATTTAACTATCTAAAAAATAGAATTCGCTATCAATGCACAAAACTTTAGACAAGGAGAGTAACATATATTATTCAAAAATTACATAAAAAGTATTATAAATTACAATAGTTAACAACTTAAAATATCTAAAAATAATTTAATTTGTTATGTATTTTTAAAAAATATGAAAAAAATTATAAATCACAATAATTAACAACTTAAATTTTTGTAAAAAATATAAAATATTCGGTTGACTCTCAAAATTATATTAGTGTCACTTAATTATAATAGAAGAAAAGTATTATAAATCACAAATATTTAAAACTTAAATTATTTTACAAATATAATTGACTATCAATGCCACAAAAGTTTGAACTAGAAAAGTAATGTATATTATTTGAAAATTAAATAAAAAGTATTATAGATTATAGTAGTTAACAACTTAAATTATCTAAATACATATTAAAAGTATGATTGATTATCTAAATTCTATTTGTGTCATATAAATTGAGACAAAAATAACATATATTGAGCCCGCACTAAATTTCGGATGAATTTAGAATGTATATACAATCTTCTTTTAAAAAAATTTTTGTTTAAATATACCAAAATTGGAAAGACAAGTTCTAATACAACACATCAAATAGTATATAAGAAATAATATTAGTATGAATAATACCAGCATTACTAATACTTTCTATTCAAAATTATTTTTATACACTCTAACAAATGACTCCTACGTTTCAATGGAAAGAACATATACAAAAGCAAAGTTCGATAAAACATTTACAGAAGTATGTTTTATCGTGTTCTCAAAGTCAAATTACTTAAATTAATATGACAGATGGTAACTTATAGTTTTTTTATATATATATAATTTTCAAAACGCTTAAAATTTAAATTTAAAATATTAATTTAATTTTAACTTCAAAGAACAAGTTGACAAACAAAAAAGAAGGAGAAATGAAAGTAAAGGATGTTTATGTCGGCTTAGTGGAGGAATACAATGCAATTTTAACCTATTAGTTACAACCCACATGTGATATAATATGTAATGACTAGATAACCATTTATCTTTTTCAACAATTATTCTCTATTTTATACAATAGGTGTCAAGTCTTATGTATCAATTTTAATCTCATATTTTATACTTAATGTAACAAATTTCAGCCATATGATTAAAAATCTGAACTTCAAAATGCATAGAATTGTGTTGTTTATATAAGTAAGTTATACATGATTATCTTGTGAAATACTTTGGCTCATTCAAAAATATTATCAAGTAGTTAATATGTTTTGTGTATTCATGTTTTATAATTCACATTGACATCAATCCAACTTATCGTACATAATCCAAATATCTTAATATTAGACCCGTGTCATGCTACTCTAGTGTGTGTGTATATATATATATATATATATATATATATATATATATATATATATATATATCTCGGAAAGTTGTGCATAATAAGTGTGAATACATTATACACTGATTATGTACTTATTACATATTTCCTCGGTCCCAAATTACTCGTCCCAAATTGAAATGACATATTGATTAAGAAAAATAATTAATAATATGGCTAATTTATCATAGTACCTCTTTAAATGATTTTTATATTTTAATTTGAATAAAAAATAATTAATGCAAAGGGTAAAACATGGAAAAAAAAATTGTCTCTTCTTGATTAATGAAAAAAGATAAGTAAAATAAGAAATTAAATTAGGAAATTTGTGACAGAGGGAGTATTTTTTATACACCAATGACAGCCACAAATGATTGCAATTAGGGGAGTGCACATCTTTTTTTTCCATTGGACTAAAAACGTCGAATGTGGAAACTCAACATCATTATGTTACAATGACAATGCATGAATCTTGAAAAGAAAGGTGGGGAACTTAAGGGTTGAACAGCCAGCAATTGAAAGGAAATTAAAAAACAGTTGAATGAGAGCAAATATTATCTGCATGAAAGGTTGCCAGCAATACATGTACATATACCAAGTCTTAGTAGAGGAAAAGAAATCGAAAAAAAGTGACGAAAAGAATTACCATAAGATATTTGTCAAAAGGTCTTGGAGTCCTTTATATACTTCTTTAAAGATACAGAAACTACACCCACAAAAAAAAAAAAAAAAAAAAAAAAAAAGAGGATGGAAAAGAAACAAGTAGGTGGGTGGACTTCTAATTACTCAGGACAAACACTTTTAAGCAATTCTTCAAGCTCACGGCTCATTTCAATTCCATCTTCCTTAATTCTGAGTCTCATATCGTCTGCTGTTCTGTTGGCAGCTATGTAAGTGTGAAGCAATGAACTATAGACATCACTACTAAGGCAATTCACCTTCTTCAGAAACTTGTAGAACTCCTCAGCACCACTAACATCTTTCTCTTCCACAAAGTACTTGAGAAAATCATTTATGGTTTCGAATTTTGGTCGCCATTTATTTTCCTTAATCCGAGAGGCAATTCCTTCCATGCACTTTTGAGCAAGATCGATTTGACGCTTGCTCAAATAGAAAAGCATGAACATTTCCCAAGCCACGAAGAAAGGTCCTTGTGATCTCTTCAAAGCACAATGAAAGACTTTCTCCGCATCGTTTAACATGTCATGTCTCAGATAAGCACCAATGACATTATTTGCCAGTCTCATATCATAAGTAGAGCAGCTTGATTCCCATTCCTCATAGTATTTCTTTAAACCATCTATGTCATTATTCTTACTAAGGGACTGAAGCATGACAAGATAACTAGAATTGGTTATACCCAAGAAACGCTTTAGAGAATCCCAAATACGATAAACCTCACCTAGATTAGATATCCTGGCGTGCAAACTTATCAAATAGTGGTAAGCCTCACGATTACGAGGTTCCATCTCCTCCTCAAGCTTCTTCAGAGCTAACTCGGCTTTCTCCTTATGCCCAGCCTTAACATACGCAGCAGCCAAATTACTATATGTGGTCCAATCGCACTCCTTTGCATTCTCCTGCTTTATCTCCTCAAAGACTCTTTCCACTCCTTCTATATCATCTAAGCAAGAATAGCTAGTCATCAAGATATTATACGAAAATGTGCATAGTGGAACCTTTCTGCTTTTCATTTTCTGTACCAACAGGGGCACTTTTTCTGGTTGTCCTAGTCTCATATATAAGGACATAATATTGTTGAATGCCAATGATTTAGATGTGAAATTCAATTGATCCATTTTCTCAAAGAGGGACAATGCCTTGTCTGTCTTTTTCTCAACGCAGTAGCAATTCAAGAGTGCTCCATAAGTGCTTAGGTTCTGAATGGAAGGTGAGAGGCTGTCAAAGTATTCTTCAGCTGCAGTTATTCCTTGAACTTTTGCAATGAGATCCAATCGTACTCCATAATCAACTAACGACAAGTTTATACCTCTTTTCTCCATCCACTCCATTATCTGCATCAATAAATTGGAATATTAACTCATGATACTCAAAATCATTTTATGTGGATATACTCCACCTGGACCGCATAACCAAACAATGTCTGCACAAACACGTTTCTGGCAAATAGTTGATAGAAAAATATATCGCCAATGTGGCAGGTAAAATATCTACTCTCTGGAGCATATCTCCAAAAGCTCTACCTAGCTTATTATAACACAACAATCAACTGTGCCTTATCAGTATCGCAAATTATTTGGGGTCAATTATAAGAATCTAATATACATATTCACGTACCACTATATTCAGGGCATTCATTCCAATATCCACAAACAATTTGTGTCTTAAAAGTTAAGACAAGCTTGTTTCTTCCTGATATTTTTTACATCTTATTTAGGAACTGGTTAAGCCTGAAAACATGCTTGTTCTTTGAAAAGGTTAGGAATGAGGAAGATTTAATGAGCCAATCAGAAGAGCTTGGCGACAACAACAGATTAAGAACCATTTTTGCTTACACATTGGAAAAGCTGAAGTTTGGCCTGCATTCTTTCAATAGCCAGCCATTGTCCCTACCAAACATTCTCTTATCACCATACAATAAAGATTGTCATTCTAAACTTAATGTTTCCAATTCCCAGACTATAGCAATCAATCATCTACACCTTAATACCAAATTAGTTAAGAGTAGGCTATCTGAATCATCTATATCAGTTGTACGCCATTTGGACGCGTTTCATTCTTGTACTAATTAAATTAGTCCCTACACTCCACAAGTCTCACAAACATAGTATAAATTGGTTGGATCAGCTATGTTAAGTATTATACATTCCATTTTACCAGCTGATTTCATTCTATTACTAATTAGCTAGCGTTTGGCCATATATTTTGGATAAGACCTTGAAAATTTATCTCCAAATATCCATTTGACCATGTAATTTGATTAGATTTTGAAAAACCAATTTCCAATCCAGGTTTTAGGTTTTCTTAAAGTAAAATGCATGTCTAAACACAAGTTTAAAAACTCGGATTTTCAAATTGCACGTCTCAACTTCAAAATCTATGGTCAATCGAGAGCTTACTTTGTCCTTCAATGCAACTTTAAGGGTTCTCTAAAACAGCTCCCCTAGTTCTCACATCTTCCCTTACACTGACAAGTCAAGTCTGTAACCAGACCAAAAAAAGAAAAAGTAGTTTCTTTGTAAGCACCTAAATTTAAAACACGTAAGTAGTAACCGGCAGGTCATGGATTCAAGCCGCGGAAACAGACTATTGCAGAAACGCAAAGGTAAAGCTATGTACAATAAACCCCTGTATTTCGGGCTGGTTATATTTATTTATTTTTAGTAGAACTTGGTGAGATAATAATGAAGAGATTGTAGAGGGTATTACTTACCTCAAGGGCATGTTGGTATCTTTTATATTTACGCAGCTCCTTTATGCATTTTTCCAGTTCATACTTCTTCACAACTCTGCCTTCTCTCATGTACTCATTTATTGTCTCAGTAACTGACCCTTTTGTGGCTCCTAAAGCCGATAATCTCCGGTACAGCCGCGCGTCTCTATCGCTCCGCTCCGCCGCCGCAGTAGAGAGTCTTCTGAGGTGCAGTCGGGTCTCGTTTGAAATCTGACGGGTCAGATTCCGGATCATTTTGGCCCGATTACTTTCTCAAGTATAACCTCCAGCTCCGCATAAAATCCTCGCAACGGTTTTTACTAGGGTTTAGGATTATCTTTTTTCCTTTTTTTTGTTTCTTTCCATGTTCGTTCGCGTTCTTTGTTTGGATTTTGAAGTAAAGAAAACTGGTTAAGAAATAGTAGTAATTTTATTAGACGATGCAAATATATTGATTACTGATTGTTATTACTAATAACTAAAGAGTTCGTTTAGTGTGAATTATAATGTATAATTGAGATAAAAGATTATTTAATTCTTGATTCGAAAAATGTATAACTTAATTTCAAGAATATTTATCTCATTATTTAAACCATAATAAATTATCCTTATAAATGATGGAATAATTAATTTCAAAATTAATTATCTCGAATAATTTTTTCCCAACCAAACAGGGTCTAAAGGCAAAAATGAATAAGCAATTTATTAATTTTTAAAACTAAATAAGTATTGCTGGATATTTATTTTTAATATGATTAAATTAGGAAATTTCAACATAAGGCAATTGAGTTGATACAATAAGGCCTCATTTAGCCATTAAATCATAAATTTTTTGAAATTGAAGTTAGAATTGTATTTAATAATGAATATAAATTGAAGTTGATTTTGAAATTTTTTAAGAAAAATAGGAGTGAAAACTAATTTTGCTTGCTTTAACTTTTTCAAATACAAATTTTCGTGACCAAACTTTATTATTTTTATTTTTTTTACTAAAATAAAATAATATTCAGAAAAAAATAAAAATTCTCACGATCAAATGCCTATTGAGTAGGGTCTAGTAAGAGAGCTCCGAAATCGAATTTTCCTATCAATCCTTAGTACACGCTATTGTATAGGAGCGAACATTCCTGCATGCATTCGAAAAATAGGCCACAATTTTCAGAATTTCAAAAATAAAATACTAAAACAAAATAGGAGGCTTTATCAGATGGATAAACTTGAGGGGGGGGGGGGGGGGTTCGTGTAAAAACTGCTTTTCTATTCTTTCATCTCAATTTAACTATCATTTTCTTTGAAATAATATTTTGAGCTAAAATGACTATTAATTTTGAAGAGGAGTACTTTTATTTTAGATGATCAATACTTTATACTTCTACAAAATGCACCAAAAATTAAGAACAAATAGCAGATAACAAAATCCTTGCACCTTAAACTACTCATCTACAATGTGTTTCCGTGCACCTTAAGTACTCAACTAGAATGTGTTCACTGCTAGTAACAAGTACACTATCTAACCTTCTAAGTACCCTTCTAACAAACAAAATCCGTAGATAGTGTGTACTTGTCACCAACGCCACCATGTCATCTTACATGTTTAGATTTACACAAGATTTTCTGCTTCAACATTTACATCATGATCACCCAACTGGGAAAGAAGTAATTTTGAAAAAGAAAATTTAAGGGCAATAGCAACATACTAAGCGGCCAAATCAAAATGGATAATCCATAAGCTATGTTGCTTGGATCTTCCAAAAAAGATCCGCCACCCCATGCCGCATCCTTCCAAAAATAGTGTTTATGGAAGATTTGACATGGGTGAGGCAGAATTTCTGGGAAGTCTTTGCGACATAATCCACCAGTGGCAAAAATTAACACGGCTCAATTGAAACAGCAGCCGAACTGAATAATTTAAACCTGAGCCTCTTCCTACTTGGAGCCCTATGTTAAAATTTTCAAAAGACCAAATGGGATTAAAGTTACAAGAACAATTTTGATGTATCAAAACAAACAAATGCTACATATAAAGTACACGCTTGAACAATAAAGATCATTTTACACAAACCATTTCAGAAGCACCATAGCTTTCTTTCCAGCCATCTCTCCAATGGATGCCAATCTGATCAAGATTTGCATGCTAATACCTTTTTTTTTTTTTTTGGAACTTGATAACTTGAAACCAGGGGAGTACTTGTTACGTTGGATATAAAAATGGATCTTCCCATCATTTTTCGATTCGAATGGTGAGTTTGAAAGACCCAAACCAGGATGCGGAATGACACGTAAACCAAGTATATCCTACGGTATTGCATCACCAAAACCATAGGAGAGGAATCAAATACTAACTAGACATATTACAAAGTACATAAATCTAAACCAAGTAACTGTGCAATAACGTAATACATAGGAGGAAAAAGAACTTGAAAAAAAAAAACTGATAAAGGTTAATTTAAAAGGAGAAGTACATTTTCCAACAAGTTGATCATTCCAGTATACCTAAATAGCAAATCAACGATCCCAACCAGAAGGCCTCCGTCTTTCTCTTGACTTCTCCTTTGAACTGAAAGGGTGAAAAAAATAAAAGGAAATATAGTTTGACAACTTTAATCAATTTAATGTTCATGTACGTCACTTACACTAACTGAAAAAACCAGATATAGATAAGGTAGGTATAGTCACCTCTCTGAACTCTTCTGGTTAGCTCCATCTCTAGCTGGCTGACTAGAAGTATATGCCCCAGATGTCGCAGCAGTAAATGTGGAACTAATATGTGAAGTATTAGTATTTCCACCTATAGTCCCACCAGAAACAAAGCCTTGCAAGGCCATGTTCTTGTTCGGAAACGCGCCAACTGTGCTATTCATCCCTTGATTTTGAGAATTTGATGATGCAGCAACAAAGCTACTTTTAAATTGTGCCATCATGCCTGTCCTCAGGGAATTAACAGCTGTAGAACGGCTCGGAGCAGCGCTCTGGGGAGAATTATTTGATTCAGGATTGTATCCAATACCTAGACCAAAATCCACACCTCGTACGCCTCTATTACTTCCTCCTCCCCTCCCTTTGGCCCTTTTTCCACCTGAAAAAAAGCATAAAATTCTCATTAATACTTTGGTTAGGCAACCAAGAATCTAAAGGATATCCCATTTTCTCTTCCCAACCTTAAAAACTGTTAAAAGAGGGGGGATCAATAGAACAAAATACAAAGAGTAATTACATAGAACTGTCGGTGCCCATCAATATATTATTTGGAAAATCTTCAATAAGATCAACAATAAGAATAAATCTTTACCTCCTTTTCTTGCATCCCTTTTGGACCGGAACCTCCCGTCCTAAGAGTTTACACACAATAAATTTAATCATGAAAACAGAACAAGATCTGAGTATTTTAAGAAACAACCGAAAAAAGCAGCACAAAACAAGGAGCAAAAAATGATAATAAATGTCTATAATAATGCTGTGTCTAGAAGGTGCTTAACCAAGTACAGGAAATTCACCAAACATCTAAACAAAATTGTGATCATCCAAAACAAAGAAGCCACTACAACAGTTGCCTGGTACCCAAAGACCTTATCATCCAAAGTGAGAACAGTAGTAGGAAATAAAAATAATTTTTTCCACAACATTGGTCACCAGCGAACAACATCGAGCTTGCAGTTATGTACCCTAAGTTATGGATGAGCTAACTGACATTATACAGGACCCATCGTGCTAGCCATTCACAGATGATATTATGCTAATTGAGAAGAGAAGGGTGTTAACCAAAGGATTGGATATGGAGAAGCACAAAAGATAGTAAGAGTTTCAGGATAAGAGAGAACTAACTATGTGCACTGCAAGTTTAGTTAGCATACAAACATTGAAGGTGGGAGCGAAATTCAGACAGAATTAAGGTGTCAAATTGCAAACAATTCAGATATATAAGCTAGATCTTCCAAAAGAACAGTATAATAAATGAGGGTTCATACCGAATCAAATTAGGATGGTTCAATTGGTCAAGTGCTACCAATCTGTTATATGATACTAGGATACCTACCAAATGAGAGGGAAGTTCCATACAACAGTTATAACTGATTAGCCATAATTAGACCACATTACCTATTAAAGTTGACCACATTTATCTAAAGGCGCAACACACACAACAAGGATATATAAGAGGTCGAGTGAAGGAGCTAAATGGGTGTGAAGTACTGGCACAGTATAATTTTCGGCACTGGTTTGTTCTCAAGCTTTTATTTCTCCCTTCTAAGAGGGATTGAGGCAGGGTAACCCTTTGTCAGCCTTCCTCTTCATCAGTGATGTGGAGGGGATGAATGATATGCTACAGACTGTTACCAACAAGTTAATGGATCGGGAATTCTGAAATCAACTCCAGAACAGCAAATTACTTGGAGATTTCACATTTCCAGTATGTATATGATACTTGATTCTTTTTTTAATGATAGTAAAGAGCAGTTAATGGCCTGAATTGGTTAACGGTAATGTTTATTCTATTTGAGGCAATTTCAGGTCTGCATATTAATTGAGGGAAGAAACCTTCCACGTGACAGGCAAGCTCTTATTCACTATCCAGTAACATTCTAGCCAACATACTATGAGGCAAAGCGGGAGACCCACCCACAATCTACTAGGGTGTAATAAACAAGGGAAATACTAGACAGTTGGGGCAAAGATGGAAATTTGACCAACTAGAAGGAGAGATGGAGGATTGGCCCAACATGTTTATGGTAGACTGTTTGGAAAGACATGAATCAGAGGTGTTTTGAGAACAAGCACTGCAATATCCAGAAGTTGAAAATGATCTGCTTAATCTTTTTTTGTTTTTGGTGTAAACAGGAATATTTAGTGAAGCTGAAGGTATTTTTTATGTTTTAGACAACATGTAAGAAGGAAGATAGATAGGAAAGGATTCCCTACTTATAACTGTGTCGGAGGACTATATAGGCGGCATAGTATACCTGTTAATATATAGACTGTTACCATTATCAGAATAAGTAGAACTAAAATCACATGAAAAATTTCTTTGTCAAAGAAAAAATGAAGAATTTTATCTCAAAGAACCTATGATCTATTGGAGTTTATGTCAGCCATAGCAGATAGTATAGTGGTTTCTGCCTCCACTAGGAGAGACCTCATGATTCTAAACCCATTTCATTGACCACTAGGCAATACCCTTGGGTGTTGTCGCTAGATACTTCTCAATATATCTTCATATCTTACCAGGTGCTACTCGATACTACATAGTCTAATAACAACTGTGCCAAGGTCTACATACTCCTATTTTTTCAATTCACATCAAGAAATAAAATAGTTAATATTCGATTCGTTAGCTTAGCATCTCAAGCTACTTGGTCTGCTAGGTTATAGATGTCTTGTGTTGCAATGTCTATGAGTACATAAAGCTCGGCCAGACATGAAGATTTGACCTATATCTAAAGAAGTTATAGATGTCTTGTGTTGCAATGTCTATGTCATCTTCAGATCACGTTGAAGCATCTCTGACCCATCCTTCAAATGTTCCAAGAGAAAAAGCAATACCTTCTGACTTTTACACTCCATGGAATACATTTACATGAATGCTAACAACCACTGACTGTCCTACACTATTGGATCTCAGCAACCACAACATTGGATTCGTATTTCGTTTCAGACACCAAAGGGGAAAATAAGCTTCTCAAATCAATGTAGCAGAGTTTTCTAGTACAGAACATCTCCGAAAGGGATTTTATTATAAGTTCTGACTTCAAGAAGGAAAAATTGCTTCCTTTTTTGGGTTTATTTTTTCCTTTAAGATTGGGGGAGGATTTGGAGGCGGCTACTTAAAAAAAACTTGCACACAGGGAGCTGCTAGGTTTTTTGATAAAATCAAACCCAAGCATTAGCAGTGGTAGTGAATGTCGTGTGAATTGTGAAGTAATGCACTTGGTGAAATTTAAGAGGCTAAAACAAGAAAATAGAATCAATCCTAAGCTTTAAGCATTTCAAAGAAAAATATAAAAGTACCTTCATAGCAAGGTCCATTAGTTCCATGGACACATTTTGACCAGCAGCAACCAAACTGTTTGCCAGTTCGCCAGCAAAGCGCGCTTCCTTATGAGTAATAAGAGTGTAGGCTGTTCCATCTTTGTCACCAGCACGACCTGTTCTCCCAATCCGGTGAACATGCATGTCCATATCTTTAGCTATGTCATAGTTCACCACTGACTTAAGTGATTTGATGTCAAGACCACGAGCAGCAACATCAGTTGCAATAAGAACATGATATATGCCAGATTTAAATTTTTGCAGTGTCTCTGTACGAGAAACTTGATCCTTGTCACCATGGAGAGCTGCAACTCTAAATCCCTTCTGAGCCAAATGGGATTCAATCTCATCTACTGTTGCCTTTTTCGAAGCAAAGACAAGAACATCACCATTGTCAATCAGTCCAGGGAGCTTTTCCAGAAGCCAAGGCAATTTTTCAGCATCTGAAGGAATCACTTCAACTATTTGCGTAATGTCCTCATTAGCCATGCCAATCTCACCCACAGTAACTCTTACAGGATCCGTCAATATTTCTCTGGCAAGCTTTTCAACTTTGCGGGGCATAGTAGCTGAAAAGAGCAATGTTTGGCGATCAGGTCTAATTTGACCAACAATGGACCTTATCTGAGGCTCAAAACCAAGGTCAAACATTCGATCAGCCTCATCAAGTACTAGGTAAGTTGCTCTCAACATTGTAAATGCCTTCTTTCGAATCATATCTATCAACCTTCCTGGAGTAGCTACAACAATCTCACACCCTGCCTTTAGTTCTTTGTATTGATCCAATTTAGACATTCCTCCATAAACTGCAGACACACGGATACCATGTGATTTCGAGAATTTCTTTGCCTCCACAAATATTTGATGTGCTAATTCCCTAGTGGGTGCACAAATAACTCCAATGGGACCTTCTTCTTTCTGAAGTTCAGGCTGATCCATGATGTGAACAATCATAGGAAGCACAAAAGCAGCAGTCTTACCGGACCCGGTTTTAGCAATACCAATAATATCTCTTCCAGAGAGCACAATTGGTAATGCTTGACACTGTATTGGTGTAGGCTTTTCATATCCCTGTTTACTGATAGCTTTCGTCAACTCAACAGAAAAACCACAGTCTTCAAATGTCTTAATTGGCCTTGGAACATCAAAGCCTGATACACGAATCGCCAAGCTTGCCCTATATTCATTAACTTCTGGATCGGTCATACCTGCATAGAGAAAAGCATTAACCTGGACGGAGGAAGATACTGATAACGGATAACGTGCAATCCAAGAAGAACTAGCAAAACATAATGGCTACATGTGTTCACTGTAAAGAACTAGGCCCCTTAGTGACTGCACTAAACAACCTTATATTCAAATTGCAACCTCATACAAGTAGTATCAAATCACAACATGTCCCAAACCCAACCTTTCTAAAACGTCTTCATCATTAAAAGTTTAAACTTTAAAATAAGGATCAGAGAACCGGGGAAATGTTAGGATTAGTACAACTCCATAAAAAACAAAAACTGTATCTCGCTCCAAAGTATACTAAAAACAGCATATCTCTGTACTACCAAAACCCTAAAACCACCAACACAATTTCTTTTTTCATTGGTAAAGCCGCCCAACATAATTAATCTTCACATGATGTACTAGAAGCCATTATTTATAACAAGCTCTTAAAAAAACCACCCGGACTGTCAGATCATGAGGCAACCTTATGAGACAAAACTTAAGTGGCTCTACTTTCCCCATAGGCGGATTTAATATGCCGGCAGCTGGTGCAGCCGCACATTGTCCTCTGCTTGATCTATACATATAGTTAAGCAAAGAAATTTGTATTTATACTGAGTTTGCAAGTGCTGCTGCAAAGTTGCAATTGGTCTGATAGTGCTCTGCACCCACTAACTTAATATCCAGAGTTCTCCTTTAGTTTCTCACCTATCATTCTTATATAAAATTTAGCTTTTTAGAACACATTATGTCATTCTAATCAACAAAATAACAAAATAAAATTGTGGTGACGCAACAAGGAGAACACGGTATACCTGAAATAGAAGGTTTTTCCTCGTAAAAGTCCTTGTTGAAAGGCTCATAGTCAATGTCACTATGATCCAAAGCAGGAATAGACTCAATCTTCTTTTTATCAACAACAATCGGATTATCATCAGAATCGTACTCAACTAATCCCGCATCAACAGCCTTCGCTGCAGCATAAACCTCCTCGTCCGAATTATAACCAGCATGAAGAGCATCAGCAGCCAATTGTAACCCAACATCCTTCTTCGCTTTCAGAAAACTCTCCATCGGATCATCATCCACATCATCCTTATACTTATCCAACTTCTCTTTCGCCTTAGGAGGCGGTGCAGCCTTCATTTCTTCATGTATCCCTTCCATAAAAGCATCAAGTGGATCTATCTCATCATCTCCACCATCATTATTGTTATTGCCTCCTCCGGCAGCGTCGTGTTCGTCGTAATCAATGTTATCTAAGTCGGTATCTTCGTAATTGTCGTGGCTACTACTACCACCGGAGCGTGAAGATGGTGGAACGTAGAGACGCTGAGGAGGTTGATTTCGCTCGAAGTTGTAAGTTGTTTGCCGATTAATGCCAAATCCTTCGAATCCGAATTTTCTCTTAGACATCTTCAAACCCTAGTTTACTGAACCCTAAAACTTTGAATTGAATATACAGATATGGTGTTTTATCACAAACCCTAACAAATTCTAAATTCTAAATTCTAAAACCTGCTGCTGCTTATCTTTATCAGTTCGGTTCTAAAACGCCTGTTTATTTTGCCGCTAAACGGAAAGCTAATCTGAGTAGAGAAGAGAACGACGACTGAACTAAAGGTCGGCCCACGGGCTAATTTTGGGGGCAATTTTCATAAATTCCAATAGTATAATATGTAATTATAAAAAAATTTGGCTCTTTTTTTTTTTTTTACATAAAATTTTTATTTTTTATTTATTATCGCAATATATAGCTAAAACTTGCGATATATCATTATCTGATATATATAAGTATAAGTATTAATATCACAGAGATATTCAGATACAAAAGTCTTATATATCTGTAGCCAAAAAAACATTTCGATACATTATTTTGTAGATTTTCAACCAAACACTTCTTTCTTATGTATCTATGATCTAACATTCAGTAATATACATAGTTTTTATACATTTGGTGGAGGATCACGTGATGTATTTTCGAACTCTTTCAACAAATACATCATTCTTATGTATCTTCATTAACATCACCATCTTCAACCTCCATTGACGAAACTCTGAACTTCAGAATTTCTCAAGGCTAGAACGGTCTTGTAAGCCGTTGTGGATTCGAGATGTGATGGGGCAGGACACCATTAACTTGAGATCTGATGGTGAAAATTCGAGATCTGATTTGAAATATGTATATAAATTCTGTACGAATCATTCTACATTTGTATATACATTCGAGATCCGTTGGGAAACTCAAAATGAATTTGGAAGAGTTCAAGAAATGATTGAAGAAGTTTGATGTAGACAAGGATGGGAAAATAAGCAAAGAAGAACTCCGAGAGATGATTCGATCCATCAGAGGTAGGTTTTGCCGAATAAAAGGCTGGCGGGGCATAAAGCGGACACTACCAAGAGTGGATTTATTGATGAGAATGAATTCAATAATCTTGTAGAGTTTGCACAAAAACATTTACATGTGAGAATTGTTTATTAAATAAAATACACGAAATCCTTAATTAATTAGTAGGATTCAACTTATGTAGGGTTATGTATCTGATAGTTGGAAAGAGAAAGTGTGAGAAGATACTTTTGTAATTAGTTTTAGGAGTTGAGATTTTAAGTAATAGTAGCAACTTAAGGTGTAGTTTTAAGTAATTTACACAATTTTGGTTTTGTTTTATTTTGTTTCTTTCCTTTTTGCTAATTTGTTTTTGGTGGAGATTTTATGTGCTATTGGAAAAACATACATTTTCTAGTTATGTTGTTGATTGCTTGACCTTAGGGTTGTGTATATTAATGGTTAAATCAATAATTCAGACTGATAATTAGATTATTGGGTTATTGATTTAACGTTTTAATTATTGATTTACTGTTTAAAATTTAATGGGTTAGCGATTCAATTCTCGATTTGATCGCTCTTTTTAATAGATAAACCAATATAGTAATTTATTAAATTATAGTATGATTTTATCTTTCAATATATAAAATATCCTAACAAAAAGATTAATCGATATCCTAACTGTTCCTTAACGGTTTAACATGTTTACAAATTGATAAGTAATTAGTAGAATCGATAACTTCTAAAATCGAATCCCACCGATAGATACACAGTCCTAGTTGATCTTAACCAAATACATTTCAAATTTACTCCATAAATAAGCATTTCAATTCATTATTTGTAAATATAGCAACTTTACTTTGTTTTTAACATATGAAAATGAGAAAATAGCCTGTTACCCCCCCCCCCCCCAAACTATAGTCGAAAAAGCTGTGACACACCTCAACTTCAGGGGGGTCCTATTACCCCCCTGAACTAAATAAAAGTGTATTATTTACACCCTTGACTGCCTACGTGGCGCCTTCGTGTCACAATACGTGTATGAAAACGCTGATGGCGCGTGAAGACATTTTTTAGGTCTTCTTATCCAATAAACACTCGCCACTTGTAGAAAACGAATTTAACAAAAAACTTTATTTAAACCCTTCTTCCTCCATTGTTCATCCTCCATTGAAGAAAAAGAGAGTAGAAGCTCGACGGCTCTTTCTTCCTGTACAAATTCTTCTTCGAAATTTCATTATTCTTCGAATTTCTCTTTGATTTGTGAAGACAAAGGTAATTTTTGTGTAAATTTCTTATGTTTAATCCATGTAATGTCGTTATTAAAGTTTTGATTTTCGATTTGTTAATGTAAATTCGATTTCTCCATTTCTGATTAATCCAAAATTTGAAGTTTTTCAGCACCATTAATGAAGTTTTTCATCTCCATTAATGAAGTTTTCATGTTTTTTTTTGCTAAAATTTTATGATTAGAAATGAGGATATACGAGTTGAATAAGTTGTGTATGGATGAGACTGATCCAATGATCAATGCTGAAGTACGATATAAACATGACATTTTATTGCAAATGCAGACGTCTTGGTCAGATCGCAATCCCGGTAGAAGATTTTGGGTGTGTCCTCATTATGAGGTTTGTGTTGATTCTTGGTTAATTTGTTAATGTTGATTTTAGTGTAAAGATTTATTTTTATGTTCTTAATTTTCCGGCTACGAATTGTAATTATTTTAGATGGAGAGATTTGAAATGAGTTGACGAAAGATCGAAATTTATTCTTCCGAGATTGGTGAACAAAATTAATGAGCTAGAAAAGAATTATGAGAGTGTTAAGATGCAATTGAATAAGCTTGAAAGCTTGAAGACTCAGCGTCATAATCCCATCAACATGAATTTAGACGATTTGGAGTCAAAACAGGAAAATGACTTTGAAAATATGCAGACTAAATTTCAAAGTCTAAACATCAAGACAAATCGTTCAAAAATGAAGAATGAAGTAGACGAGAATGTGATGGGTGATTTGAAAGGGAATGACAAGTGCGATTTGAAAAACAAGAGAATGAAGATGGGAAAAAAGAAGAAAAGAGCATGTAACTTTACTGGAAAATTCCTTTGTTGTATGATTATATGTGTAGGTGTTGTTGTTAGTTTTTTTATGCAATTTGGCAACATGAAGAACAATTTAATTAAGTTGTCGTAATATGTAGTTGGGACTCATTTTATGTAGAAATGGAATTGCAATTTGCTATGCTAAGCTACCTAAATATGTAATAGATCATTATTTTGTGGTAATCTGACTTTAATTTGATCTTATTTTGGTATTGTTATACTCTTTTGTTTATGATAAAGAGAATAGTGTATTATTGTGTAAATAACCGAAAAGAGGCAATAAAATAGAACTTGCAATTTGGAAGAAAAGCAAAATTAACACTGCATTCAAGGAAGAGACTGAATATTAGTACATTTACATAAGACATTCACGAGTGACACCAAAATATTGTCTTTGTGGGACAATAACAACTTAAAAGATCCAAAACATTGTCTTTGTGGGACCAAAATAGTAGCTTCATTGTTTCATACAAGAAAAGTAGTTAAGTGACACCAAATTAGTAATCAACAGACGACTATAGTTTCCAGGGGTCCCGGAGTTGTGAAGAGGATGAGGTATGCATGGTTGCATTGTTTGAATGCCTTGATTGATCTCTTATTTGTTGGAGCCTTCTTGTTGTGATTGCTTGTTGCCTTTCCACTTCAGTCGATTTAAAGGTTTGAGGCCAATGTCTCCAGATACAACTGTTGATTTTATTACTTGCTTAGGTTCAGTGGACACTATTCTCCTACTTGGCAGCCCAGGCTACAAAAAAAAAGGTTGTTTAAGTTCAAGACATTATAAGAAAAGAACACAAGCATTGTGAATGTTTTCACTTACATTAATGGTTGTGAAGCCATTTTCAGCTTGAAACACATCTATTCCAGTCATTATTGGTCTTTTGTATTGACTTGTGTTTTCAACCACTTTTTCCCTTTCTCTAGCAGCAACAATTGTCTCTCTTGGTGAAAAATTTGAAGCATCATGTGTTGTACTACCTTGAGAACAGGTAAACCAACTTTCAAGTGGATAACCACTTCCTCTACCCCTTCCTTTGCCACTTCTAGTTCTTGATAACACTCTAACATTGTGTGGAGGGATTTTGGTGTTGTAGATGGTTTAGCATGTGTTGCTCTTCCTCTATAGTTTGGTGGTGTTGCAAAATCAATACCAACAGATGGAACTGATTCAGCATGTGTTGCTCTTCCTCTATAGTTTGGTGGTGTTGCAAAATCAGCACCAACAGATGGAACTGGTTCAGCATGTGTTGCTCTTCCTTTCGAGTTTGATGGTGTTGCAAAATCAACACCAACAGATGAAACTAGTTCAACATTTGTTGATCTTCCTCTAGAGTTTGATGGTGTTGCAAAATTAATACCAATGGATGGAACTGGTGCTTTTCTAGGTCTCCCTCTCCCTCTCTTTACAGCAGGCTCTTTATCAGTATTTGTTTGTTTCTAATAAATAAAGGATAAGGATAAGGATATGTATTAGATGGTTATCTTTTTTTAGAAAGGTAACATAAATGTATTAGATGGTTATAAACATAGTAAAGTGAACAGTAATAGATAAATTACCTTTCATTTCTTTTAGCATATGCTTTTGGAGTAGCAACATCACTACCACTTCTCTTCGTAGGACAACCTCTTTTGTTGTGACCCTTTACATGGCATTTACTACATGTTATATTAACTCCAGTTTTAGACAATTTCCCAGAATTCTTGCTTTCACCAGATTTCTTTGGTCTCTTCTTTTTTGACCTGCCTGGCAGTTTCTCTATCTTTGGTAGAGCAACAAATGGGTTTGTAGATAAAGGCCACAGTGGCATGTTACTCATTGGTTGCAGGAAATGTGAGTAAGTGGACTTGTGTCTCTCTTTAGAGTAGCATGGATCAATGAAATCTAGTGGGTCATATTGTTTATGCAACATTGCAGCTAAGACATGTTGACATGGTATCCCCTTCAATATCCAAGATCTACAACTACACTCTCTTTTTGACAAACAAACAGTGTATTATTTATATCCCTCCATAACTTCATAACCTGTTACTCCATTGAACTCTATGGTACAACTCATTGACTTATCAATATTTTCCCCTAACACTTTAATTGACATTGGAGAGAAATTACTGACCCAAATTCTTGGAAATTCACTTAACTTGGCTAACCTAGTCATGACCTTGACTCTCATCTCTTTAAGCATACTAATAATACTCTTATGCCTTGCTGCTAAAATCCATGAATTAAAACTCTCATACAGGTTGTTATCTATAATCACACTTGACTTGAAAATTAAAATAAACCTTGCACCAATACTCTTTATTATAGTAAAGTAGATTAGTAATAATGTTCTTACCAAGTTTAGACAATTCATTCAGATTTTCCCTGAATTCAGCTTTAAAAGTGCTTCTAGCACACTTCCAAAATGCCATCTTCCTTTAAAGACCCCTCCAATCCTTTGACCAATTTACAAGAATATGCCTAGCACACCTTCTTTCCTCACAACCTGGTAACAACTCCTTAACAACCAAATCAAGTCCCTAAAAACATGAATATTATTAGTAAAAGTAAAAGCATACATAAATAGATTTTTTCCCAGAATGAAATATAAATTGCAATAAAAAAAAGAGTTAACAAAAGAATACCTTTTGTATGTCTGACATAACAGTGAAACCACTTCCATCTCCTAATCCCAGGTCATCTTGCAGGAGAGAAAAAAACCAGCTCCATGAATTTTTGTTCACTTATGGCACTACATCCCAATCAAGTGGAAGCATTTGGTTGTTTCCATCCTTAGCCACAGCAACCAACAACTGACCCCTACATACTCCCTTTAAGAAATAACCATCAACACTTATGAATTTTCTACATGACCTGAATGCCATCTTGATTGCTTCAAAGTAGATGTAGGATGCCTCAAACAGTGGCCTACCAAGCTCATTAGCTTCACCAAGTTTAACCACATAAGTACTCCCTGGATTGGAATTTAACAATTCATCCTTGTAGTCAAGAATTCTGCCATACTCTAGAATGTGATCACCCATAATCTCATTCAAAATTCTAGCTCTCGCTCTCCTAGTTGTTGTCTTGCCTACGTGCAGCTTAAACTTCTTTCTAATTAACAATTGCAATTTGAAAATTCTAATGTTAGGTTGCTCAATTACATCCTCTCTCATAGCCTTGGCCAAGAATCTTGTATTGTACAAGTAATTTTTAGTGGCCCTATCACAATAATGTACTGGAATATAAGTCTTAACCACTTATTTGGACTTTGGATCAAGACTTGCATACAATAACCACCTGCAGTTTTCCTTGCTGCATCTCACCCTAACTCTATTTGGCTCATTTACATACTTTTCAATTTGAACCCTTTTCTGAATTGCATACTTAGTCATTGTCTCTCTAAACTCTTTTACACTTGCAAAAGACATACCCAGCGCTACACAACAATATCACTATCAGGGTCATGCTTTACACCATCAGTCACAACTTTTTTTTCTTCTACTTCTAGACAAGTTTAATCTCATGTTATCTCTTTCTTCAAGATAACTAGAATCTGTATCAGTTTCATAGCTGCTAGGATCTGAACTACCATAATATGGTTTATCACCCACTAACCTTCTTTCCAAATTATTTCTCATTGAGGCAGTCTCATCAAATCCTAGATCTGGTCCATGTTGACCACCAGGGACTTCATGATTGTTTGTAGGAATTCTCTCTTCTTTTCTTCCTCAAGAAAGCTCTTTGCTCAACCCTAAGTTGTTTTACCTCCTCATGGACATCACTTCCATAGTCATCATCTCCAAGTAAATTTATTGCTTTTTCATTTTTAGATTTTGTACTATCATCACTAGATTCATCAGATCTTTTTACAAAATAGTCACTATCATCAAAATCTGATGAATCAATGTGATGATTTACTAAATCTGAAGGATCAATAGTATTTGGAGTAATTGGATTTGATGTGGAAGTAATATTTGAGGCAGTTTTTAAAGTTGCACCACATTTTTTAAATAAGGCTCACCTACTTCCTTACCCCCTATTTCTATACTAATACTATTTTTAGTGGTCCCCACTTCTTTATAAAAAAGATCACAAGATTCCTCCTCAGCCATGTGCACATAGACATCCAAAACAACATCATTTGACAAAGTCTTGCATATTGTTAATAGAATAGCATCATTGTCTATGTCACCTAAAATACAACTATTGGGTGGCCTTATACTAAATTTGTAATTAGGGCTATACCCAAGTTCTTTAATATAATCCTTCATCTCAAAATAAGAAACATTATCCACATCAACATTAAAATATTCATTCATTAAACCACCCATATAACTTGCATCTTCACCATCATACAATAAGGTCCCACCATGATAGAATCTTAAAGTTATATATGTAAACCCAATCATACCTATATGCAAAGAATAGTAATATTAAAATCAGAACAGTTCATTGTTAATATTATTAGAACCAAAATAGTACAAACAAGTAGATTATTAATGTTCATTTTCATTCATTCAACAAAAAAAATTTGACAAGTTCAATAAAAGTGATACTTTTTTGGTTGTCTAAAACTTAGAGAAGTTTTAAACTCTTCATCTATGTGTTTGTCTAATAAAGTGACAAAGACACACCATCTAACAACTATGTCATATTCTGTCCATATTCTTATACTTTTCTCTTTTTCTTATGGACGTTTTAAAAAGAAACAAAACAACCACAAAAGGTCCATCTTTTATCACTATAAATGTACATCCCATGTTACTTTACAAAAAGCACAAAAGGTCTTTTTAACACAAAAGGTCCAACTTTATGACTATATATATAGGATGCATCAAGAAATAACATCAGTAGTGCATAAATCCACATTGAACAGACCAACAATCACAAAAAGTAGATACTGAAAAACTATCTAGGTCATGCATGTACCAAAATCAATATATCCAGGTCATGCAAGTACCAAAATTAAACCAACAATCAACACTGGTAACAAAAACTAACAAAAACTCGACCTCAATTCCACATAGTGGCAAAATCAAACAAAAAAAATAAATCTATAAAAGCTCGATCATAAATCAATATTGTAAGACAAACCCTAACTATATATGCTTCATAACAAAATCAGAACACAAATATTACCACAATCAGAACACATATTAACAAAAGAGCATCACACATTACATTTTTCTTGAAAAAATCCAAAGTCAACATTTAATCCTAACAAAATATACCACAATCTAACTAAAATACGAACTCAAAACAAATTAGAATTCACAAATAACTAACCTTTATGTTTAGATATTGAAGATTAAGGATGAAATTTTTTTTTTTTAAGAAATCACAACTGATCCAAATGTAAAAAGTGATTTAGGATGAGCTTGGGTGAAAATTACCATCATCAATCGACTAACACTGGCCAAAAGATCACTTAGAATTAACATTTGTTAATGTTTTTGAATTTGAAAAGTGAAAATCTTCTCCAAAATGTTAAAAGATTTGGTAAAGTAATGTTTATGTTTGCTTATCGTTTAAGGAAATGGGAAAGTGAAGACTTTAAGGAAGGAAATGGAAAAGTGAAGAGTCCAACTTAGTTCAGAGGGGTAATAGGACCTCCCTAAAGTTGAGGTGTGTCACAACTTTTTGGACTATAGTTCAGGGGGGTAACAAGCTATTTTTTCTATGAAAATAACTAGTCATTTGATTAGTGGGATAAACATAATAATTGGAGAATTTAAGTAGCTTAATTGATTGGATAACTGAACTTTCATTTTGTTGATAAGGGTTCGACTTCCTATTTTGTAATTTCTTCCTCTATTTTAAAGTTTGAGAGGGAGAGAGAGAGTAATTTGAATTATTTTATGAAATTATTTCATTTAGTATGTGATAATAAAATATTAGCTAATTCTAAAATAATTTTATCTTATATTTTATCGTAAATGATGGAATCAATTATCCACATAAAAAGTGAGATAAAATATTTCATCCATAAAAATGAGAGTATTTTCTTTCAAAAACAATGCTTTAAATAATATAACTTTGTGATCCTTAAATAAATGAATATGCATGATCACGACAATAAAGTGAATACGAGTGCAATAGATATAAAAATGAAATGAAATTCTTATATCATAAGAACAACATACAAACCTTAATATCAATAAAACTCTCAACCTTATCCAAAGTTGATACTTCTTCCTTTATCTTATTTACTTTCCATATAGAGCACATCATGCCAAATTAACCCTTTTATATGTATAATAATGCATGAAACAATCCAACTAGAGGATATGCACAACAGGCCTTCAAGATTTCAAACCATACTTAAAGAAAAAACCACTTCAAATATCATAGTATCGAATTAAACTTTAAAATACTTCAATGCAATATTTCATCCAACTAGTAGCATATGTTATACAACAAGTTCTTGTCCAAGTTTAATGTGAAGAATAATAAGTCATAATCTATCTCGAAATTGAACCGCAAGTCTCCACAGTTACACAACAATATTTTCCTTCCGAATGACCTCAGAACACTCTTAATCAATCAAAAAATGTTCTATATGTGAATACGAGTTCGTCCACGCTCATAGTACAATATAAAGGATTGGGACAAATTTAAATAAAAAAAGTCAACCCTCAGAATCTGATGATAAAATTGAAATATTCTTTCACAATTTTTTTACCCATAAGTTAAGAAACTAATCAAATGTGAAATTTTATCGAAAATAGAGCTCAAATCGAACTTCAACAACAACAACAACATATCTGGTGTAGTCCCACCTAGTGGGATCTGGGGAGGGTAAAGTGTACGCAGTCCATACCACTCAAATCGAACTTCAAATTATGAATTTACACTCTCTTAAATTTTGAAGAAAAAATATCAAGAATTCATCTCTTATACGCGATAATTTGATGAAACTATTGAGGGATAACCAAAAAGAAGGTAAGAAACTTCGAAGACCCTGTGAAATCACCTTAATCCCTACTCTAAAAGTCCCAAAACTGAAACATAAAACTTAAGTTCAAATTTCATATTTAAATGTGATTCCAACGATTCTCTTCATCGCAATCATGGAGAGACCATCATATTTGCTAAGGTGGCCCACACCATCTCCTCGTGAACGCGAAAAGAAAATTTGACTTGTCCCACTATCAACCCTTTGCGAATGCGACAAGGATCCCGCGATCACGAATGATCAATAGATTTTTTTTCAAGAACACGAAAAAGGTTACACCAGCAATTGCTTACTGCAATCTTAAAACAATCAAAGCTCTTGAAGCAAACACCATAAACACAAATCAATAATGCAAATCGATCATAAAACACATTATATACCTGTTGGAATCATCAAAACACAAGTTCAAGATCATTTAAATCAAATATTGACCGAAATCAACTCAAAACTTGCAGTAACTTTAAATTTCAACCAAATTTCAAATGACAAAAACACCATTGAAAGCCTAGGAAATTGAACTAAATCTCCACCTACACCTAGTGAAATCATCAAAACTTGAACCGACCTCAACACCAAACATTGGCTTTGATCAACCTTCCAAAGTTTCAAGCCTTTAAAATTTTAAAACCTCTCTGAAACACATATGGTCATATCGAGAATCGTGTAATCTGTCCCCTCTAGTCACAATATCAAGTCAAAGCTATGAAGAGTATCAAATGAAAAAAATAAATAAAAATAACAAAATCATCATGAGGATTGTTACATTCAAATATATGAGATACTTTCTATTTTATGTGATATTAGGAGTAGTACAAACTATTGAGGATTGTTATATAATTTACTTACAATATTTTACTTTTAGACTTCCTCCCATATTCAATATTTAATTCAGTTTTTTGATTAAGTATTTAATTATTCAATTATCAAATTCAATTTCAGATGCACAAATTTCTCACTACCCATCCCTCGGTTTTTAGTAAGTTTAAAGTATGATTAATGACTTCAGGCCTTCATTTTCCAGATAGTGTTTTATCATAGTATGTGTGTTGTTTTGGGCATTTATGTAATACTTCATTTTATTGTTACAAAAAATAGTTGTAGTAAAAGAGTAAGAACATCTTCATCATAAGTTATAGGACCAATTCTTTAGTATGAGAGTGCATTGTACATGTACTAAGGTCATACAATACGTCTAGCACAAAATTAAGTTGAAAGTATTTTTACTGATTGAGTTTTGAGCTAAGTATAATCTAGGTCATCTTCAAACAAGTATATCTTCTAAAATATGAAGAGTTATATATCCAAATACCCGCCAAATAAAAGATTTTTGAGTCTTCTTTCCAATACATCCGATTATTTGCTATCGCATTCAGAGCAAAAAATTATGACTATTTTATAGAATATTATCTAGATCAAGAAACTTATTGTTACACCACTGTAATGGTAATAGACAGTAGATAATGTTGATTTTGACAGACTTTGACCCCAATACTCAATTTTTCATTCCTAAACCCTAAAGGAGCAATTTTCTCATAGTTAGGATAAAAATTCTTCATTGAGGTACATCTATTCAATCATCTTTGTCGTACTTCAATCATTTAACATCCTAAATCCTTAGAACAATCTTTAATGGTGTAATTCTTGGAGAATTGAATCCTAAGTTCATAAGATTTTGAAAAAAAATTATAGGTTTAGTTAATATCACCTAGAATCACTTCTAAATTATTCATTAATGATTCCTAGCATGAATTAATGATTCTAAAACATGAAATTGGCGGTTGGGAATCTTAAACCATATAGAAATCTTTAGCTTTGAAACTCCATTAATGGAGATGAGTTGAATATGATAGAGCTTTTTAATAGGTAACTTCCCTTTAAGTAATATTTTAGAGCATAACAAAGATAGAATTTCTTAATTGGTTATTCAAAGAGTAATTGTTTAATTACTCTTATAATTGTGTGGTTTCTAGATATTTGGGCTAATGAAAGTATGAAGGAAAGAAAAGAGCAATTTTGGTGCGACTTGCTTGTTTTGAGCTCTTCGATCGAGATAAGCTATAGTTAACTTATAGTAGTCTGGGACTAGATGCACTTAATTTTGATAATAATGTCGAAAGACTTCATATTTTTTCAAACATGGTGTTTGGTTAAATTAAATTGTTAAAAATTTGATTAGGCTTGAATATTATTATAGATTGTTGTTATACTCAGCAACACGATACTTATGGCATGAAAAATTGATTAAATAGAGTGAGAATGATTGTTAGTTGAAAGTAATATAATAATAAGATAATTGTATGTAATTGTCTTTTATTTGGATGCCTTGATGGATATTTATGTTTGCATGACTTGATTGATAAATTATAGAGTTTATGTTAAAGTGAATAATAATAGAAGACTTAGGTGACCTTATAATCTATCAAATAGTCTCTAATATCTTAAAAAAGGTGAAATCGATATTGTGTATGTTTGAAGCAAGAGACATACTTGCTAGAAGATGGTTAAGAGGATTATGTTGTGATTAAAGGACATGAAAATATAACTTAAGAATTTAAGATTAAGTTTTTCAAGTGTCAAAAAGTAAGATGAGTAAAGGTGGATAACTCTAGTTAGAATTGCAAGTTGAATCGAGCTGAGTAGTTGGATAATCGGCTAAAGGGGATACCATCTATAAAACTTAGTTGTGACTTGAACGAAAGGGTTACTAGATAGTAACTGAATTACTAATTCAATGTGCATAAAAGAGATTCAGATTGGTTAGTAAATAAGATGATGAATTAGAGTATAGATATCAATTTTGGTAGAATGTTCACTTCTGAATAAATACCTAAAAAATTGATCCTGGGACATGATTTTGATTGATGGTTGGATTTGATAGTTTTAAATTGCACAAGTGTTAAATAGGACTTTGGGCATACTTGTTATTATTGACTGTAATTACTTGGTTGTCCTTAATATGTAAGTTCTGTTATCGTTGTTATTTGCATATGATTCAGTTTGGTGTTTGTGATTTGTCTTTATGCATTGCTTATAATTATTGACTGTATTTGTATTTTTATACAGGTTATTGATTTGGTGATAGAGGATCGGGTACAATACTGATACAGATATGATATATTAGTTATGACGGATTGAGTACCACGATGGTATGAATATGATATGTTGGTTATGATGTATCGGGTACCACGATGGTATGAATATAATATATTAGTTATGATAAGTCGAATACCACGTCAGTACGGATATGATATTGTGGATGAGTTGAGAAGGTAAGAAAAATTATGCATAATTGCATACATACATTTATTCATATGCGTTGAATGTGTATTTTATATTTATATGCTACTGGTGGTTTCTTGAGTAGATCAGTTATATTGATGACTATGATTGGGCATTATAGCCAAGTTGAATACAAGGTATGCCCTAAATTATGTATAACTCATATTTTTCTGTGTATATAGTTATATACGTGACGTGTATTATGATGCCTTTCTAGTAAAGGTATTAACACTATCAGTTGTCTTGGTTATTACAATTTCGATAGTTAATGATAGAGTGAAACTTGTAGAGCTAGTGCTGCTAGTATAGAGACAGAATTGTATAAACTGAAAGAACATTATAAGATAGATTGAATTATTAAATAATAAGGATACGAAAGTGATAAATGATAGGTGGTTCATAGAGAAACTAAGTGTAAGTAGTGATACTTGTATGAGTATGCGTTAGTAATTGAAAATAAAGTTAAATCATGTTTTTTTCATATTTATTATCATTATTATTTATTTCTAAACTTGATCAACCAATGATACCTATTAGTACGTGTGATTTGTATTGATACTACACTTACTATACCACTAATCGATGGTATAGTCATGTGCAGGTTAGTCGGAGTTTCTTCAACAATGAAGTCGATCACTCTGCAGTGGCTCCTTCCCTCTCTATTTTGCATGGATTTTGTGTCATGAATATTCCTACTCCTTGTTAAGTGCTCTTGTATCAATTTAGGCTAGTTTTCTGGGAATTCGTTGTTACTTATTTTTTGCATTTTTTTATGTAGAAAATGTATTAGTTAAAACTATATAAGGAGTAAATTGAATAATTATAGCTGGTTTCAAGTTGGTATTCAGATAATTAAGTTTAAGGGTTACTTTTAAAAAGTATTAAACTTTCCCATTTGTTTAAGTGATGGAGTATTCATAGTTCTCCACTTCTTATATCTAAGGTACATGTAAGTAGGTGCCCACATGATCCAATAAGTGGAATCGTGACAATTTCTCATTCTCAGTTATTCAGTTACTATAATACTGCTAATCAATGTTAATACATGTCCCAACTTTTCAGTTAATATCCTGCTTTATGGTTTTAACTTATTAGGAAATTTTAAATGATTATCACATATGTCTCAACTTTGATGCTCTTCATTAAATTTACCGTTTATAATTTTATCATGCTTAGTTTTATCATCTTTTAGCTATGTTGTATTTAGTTCACACTTTACCTTACATGCCAGTACATCAAAAGTACTGATGTCTCCTTTTAGCACTACATCATTTTATGGTGTAGCTCTCAGCATTCAAGCATTTAGGTGGGTGATCAGGATCTATAATAGGCTTTATATGTTTAGCTATTGGCGAGCTTTTTATTTTTTTGGAACACAATGGGAATCTGAAATACCCCAGATTTTGGTCCTTGAAAATTCCTTAAGCTTTGAGCTCACTGCCATGTTGACAACTCATCATACGAGTCATATGGTGTGGTTACGGGTTTAGGGACTCAAGTCATACCTAAACCAATATGTAATTGGCTAAGTTCTGCACTGATTAAAAGAGACTCACTACGAGTCGAAAGACCATGTTACGAGTGGTAGGGTTGAGTTGTATATTGTCCAATGTCTAATCCCTTTGGATTCTGTCTTGAAAATGACTAGATTATACGAGTTGTATGGTCAGGTCATGAGTGGAATCATGGAGTCCTAAGATGGACAGTCTATGGGTGTACAATCCATTATTTAGGATACAACTCATGGTTACGAGTCATAAGATGTGGTGACAAGACGATGGGTCGACTCGTAACCAAGGACAAGCTTTTTACAATGTTTAGTTGGGGGTACTTTGGTTATTTCCCACTTAAAACCCTTAAGATCCCACATCCTTAAAACATTGTGGGGAATTTATTATACACTTTACAAGATCAAAAACATCATCTTTATTCTCTCAAAATCCTTTCAAGCAAAATTGGCTAGGGTTTCTCCAAAGTGGCCATCTAAGGGTTCATGAATCAATTTCTCTCCGTGAATCTTCATAATTCAGGCATGTGACTCTTCCCTCATTGTTATTTTACTAAAAGCATATGTTTAAATCATTGTTCATGAATTATTAATGGTAGGTTTAAAACCAAGGTTGAGGGGTTTGAATGAATATCATTGAATATTATTTTCTATGATTTAAATTATAATTATGCATGTTTTAATTATGGTTTTGCACGTGTGGGTGCATGGGAATGGTGATTTAATTGAGGGGCCATGGTTGAACCCAAATTTGATGATTTTATCTTTGATAATGGCATGCCCTCAACCCGTTTGTGAAATTATTAATGAAAATGATATTGTCAATTGAATTATGTTTTTAAACTAAGACTTTGGCATAACCATGATAATGATTGATAAAGGTCGTTGTAAAGGCCTTGATGATGATAGATTGATTTAAATTATAACCATGGGGTTTGATTGGCTAAATGGGTTCGAGTCCCAAATATTGCATTAACTTGATGTCTTTGTTTAAACAATGAGTTCGAATCCCAAATGATGAAATTATTGTTACGGCAAAACATACGCTTGCAAGTAGGGTTAGTATGACGATACCAATGGGGTGCCTATATGTATAATGGGTTTAATAAATGTCGATGTATGTTAAATATTTTAAATTAGGCTTAAGAGCGGGATGTGTAGTCGGGCCATAAAAGTGAGGGTCCCAAAGGACTAATATTGGAAATTGCACTAGTCGGTGCGGGTGTCTAAATGACTGGGAGGTTTGATTCCCCCATATTGAATATATGAATGGGAGGTTCGAGTTCCTCATATTGTATACATTGGTGCTTAAGTCACCTTGACTATACCGGGAAGTTTGAGTCCCCCATAAGGGCATATACAGATATGGATATTCTCTGGTTCGTGTGGCTACACACACTGGGGCCCTTCCAGCTAGGAGAGAGTTGGAACCATACAACCCATCAGTGTCTTGTTTTAAGATGGTTATGCGACACAACCTAGATTAAGATTTTTGAAGTTTATGCTAAGCATTGCTCCCTACCCCAGCATATGGTATTATGTATGTATAGTACTTCATATGATATTATGCATTAAATGTTGTATTGGTTTTGAACTATTATCATGGCATTATTTTATTCCTTAATCCACGAGTTATATGCTAGTGCTCTAACCGCTAACCGTCTTCAGATGCTGTATCCCCATGCAATGCAGGAACCAGCCATACTTTCACATCTCATGTTCAGTGACTTAGATTTGGTATCAGCTAGCAAGTCAGATTAAAGTGGTGAGCTTCCATCTTTTGAAAGACCCCGGTTCATATTATGGTTTCTTTTTTATGTTTTGACCATCTTTTAGATGTTGATTTTGTCTATTATCGGGGGCATGTCCCGATATTTTATTGACATTTAATTTTATAGAGCTTTGTTGGATTACTGTAGACTTGGGTGATTTGGTTGATTATTTTGGTGACGGACGGTTGTCCGATTACCAATGGGTAGTATAGACATACCATGAGTTATCATTAGTTTTATTATGTGCTATCTTGTTATATGTTCAGAATTTATCCAATATTTGGGAATGTTGTGTTGGTACGGTTAAGCAAAGTGGGTGATTTTCGGTTCATGTGGTACTTGATATACCCATCACGGCTAGGCCCAGGTTCGGGTCGTGACAAAGGTGGTATCAGAGCCTAGGTTCTTGGTCAATTAGGTGTCCACAAAGCCGTGTCAAGTAGAGTCTCTTTTATAGGTATGTATCACGCCACACTTATAAGCTATAGGATATGAGATATTTAAGAATATTTTCTTTTCTTGTTGTCTTAATTTTGGGATATAGAGTCTAAGGTCTTGGATCCCTCTAATTTTTATCTTTTCATCTTTCAGATCATTCCTCCAAGAAGATTTGAAGTCTGTGGAACTTCTTCTGTCCCGTCTGAGGATAATATAAACTGAGCTCATCTAACTTTAGGGGTCTAGACCCGGTCAAGGTTCACTGCATTTGACTGTCCTCGTGGAGTCCCACCTGTCCCCACTAATCCTACTCCTGAGGTCTATACTCATACTTAGTCACCTCAAGGGGAGGTTACTAATGCTGAGTTTCGACGCTCTATTAACCTATTGAATCAGTTGGTGATATCTTTGTCATAATAGTCGGGTTCTGCTGGTGCTGTTATGGGTTTATTTAAGTCCACTAAGGTTGGCTAATTTATGACATTGCATCCTCAGATATTTACTGGTACTAAGGTTAAGAAGGATCCTGAAAGTTTCACTGATGAGATGGAAAAGATCTTTCGGGTTATGCATGCTTCAGAGGTTGAATGTGTAGAGTTTGTTGCCTATCAATTGAAGGATGTATCGTGCCAATGGTAATAAGAGTGGTAATAATTGAGATGCAAAGATGCTAGTTCTGCCTTATGGAGTGATTTCTCTAGTGCATTTTGGACCATTTCTTTCCTCAAGAGTTGAGAAAGACGAAGACTAAATAGTTTGTTAACTTTAAACAAGGGAGAATAACAGCCAAGGAGTATGCCTTGAAATTTCATCAGTTGTCTAGGTATGCTCATGAGCTAGTGTCTATTATGAGGGCTAGAATGCGTAAGTTGCTTCTAGATTATCCCATGAGTTGATTCTTGAGTGTAAGGCTGCCTTGTTGAATAAGGACATGGATATCTCCAAATTGGTTGTGTATATGCAGCAGGTTGAGGAAGAAAAAAAGAAGCAGACGAAGATAAGAAAGAAGTAGAGTGAAAAATTCTAGTTTTCAGAATAAGGTAGAGGCCAGCATCAGAGTGGGAAGTGGCCTAAGAAAAAGAGCTAGGGAGTCCTAACTCCTATTTGATAGTTAGTTCTCCTTACCGAAAGCCGTCTGGTGACCAACGTTTTTAGAGTGGCGATACTTCTAGGGCACAAGGTGCCTAATATCAGATCTGTGGGGCCTAATCAGCACCATCCTATCCTCTTTACAGATTCTGTGGTCAGCACTACTATGGTCAGTGTGAGAAAGGGAGGAATTAATGTTTTATGTGTAGTTAAATCGAACATATGCAATGAAATTGACCCTCTAGGGTTGTTTCTGGGGCAAACAAGGTTCATGTTGCCTCTTCATCAGCTCCTGCACCAAAGGGTGTCACTTCTAGCTCCGACACTAGTCAAAATTACCTTTATGCCCTCACTACTCACCAGGAGTTTGAGGCATCTCTGGATGTTGTTACTGGTATGTTGAAACTCTTTTTTCATGATGTGTACTATTTACTTAATTTAGGGTCCACTCTTTCTTATATAACCACTTTTGTGGATGTGTATTTTGGTTTTGATCGCACATGTATTTCGGACCCTTTTTATGTTTCTACCCCAGTGGATGACTTTGTGGTTGCTATAAAAGTCTACAGAGGTTGTGTGGTATCTGTGAGTGGTCGGGATACTTTGCTGGATCTGTTTGAATTAGACATAGTTGATTTTAATGTCATATTGGGATGGATTGGTTGCACTAGTGCTATGCTTCTCTAGACTGTTGGACCCGTAAGGTCATGTTTAAATTCCCCAGTGAGACAATTATTGAATGGGAAGAAAGTTCCCTAGTGCCTAAGAGAAGGTTCATGTCATATCTTAGAGCCTGAAGGTTAATTTCCAAAGATTGTCTATATCATTTTGTTCGGGTTAAAGACGTTAACTCAGAGGGCCATTTCTTACATTCTGCTCCTGTGGTGAATAAGTTTCGTAAAGTCTTCCCTGATGATCTACTTGGTGTCCCTCCCAATAGGGAGATTGATTTTGTTATTGACCTTATTCCAGACTATCGTTCTATCTCTATTGCCCCATATAGAATGGATCCAGCTAAGTTGAAGAAACTTAGAAAGCAGTTAAAGGATCTTGTAGACAAGGGTTTCATTCGTTCTAGTGTGTCCCTGTGGGGTGCACCTGTTTTGTTCGTACGTAAGAAAGATGGTTTCCTTTGAATGTGTATTAATTATCGACAACTAAATAAGGTGACGATAAACAATAAATATCCACTTTTGAGAATTGATGATCTATTTGATCAGCTTTAAGGTGCCAAATTCTTCTTTAAGATCTATCACCGGTCAGTGTATCATTAGTTAAAGATTAGGGAGGTGGATATTCCTAAGACAACCTTTCACACTCGGTATGAGCATTTTGAGTTCTTGGTGATGTCGTTTGGCTTGACTAATACCCCTGCGACATTCATGAACTTGATGAATAGGGTCTTCCATTAGTTTCTAGATTCTTTCGTACTTGTATTCATTGATGACGTCTTAGTGTACTCTAAGAGTAAGGAGGATATGCCGATCACCTCCGCCTTGTGTTGCAGACCTTAAAAGATCAGTAGTTGTATGCTATGTTCTCTAAATGTGAGTTCTGGTTGAATGTCATAACTTATCTGGGTCATGTTGTGTCTAGTGAGGGAATTATGATGAATCCTCAGAAGGTTGCGGTGGTTAAGAAGTAGCCTAGACCCATGACTCCAATCGATATTCAGAGTTTCTTGGGTTTAGCCGGTTACTATAGAGGTATAGTGGAAAGTTTCTCTTCCATTGCTGCCCCATTGACCAAGTTAACTCAGGAGAAGATGAAGTTCTTGTGGTCTGATGTTTACAAGGGTAGCTTTGATAAACTGAAATATAAGTTGACTTCAGCTCCGATCTTGACGCTGCCTGAAGCCAGCGAGGGTTTTATCATCTATCGTGATGCATCTCGGGTTGGTTTGGGTTGTGTTTTGATGTAGTAAGGCAAAGTGGTTGTTTATGCCTTTAGACAGTTAAAGGTTCATGAGAAGAACTATCCGATTCATGACTTGGAGTTGTTAGCCGTAGTGTTCGCATTGAAAATTTGGTGTCACTATCTGTATGGAGTCCATGTTGATATCTTTTCTGATCTAAGAGCCTGCAATACGTGTTCACCCAGAAAGAAATTAATCTCAGACAAAGGAGGTGGCTTGAGATCCTCAAGGATTATGACACGAGCTTTGCCTACCATCCAGGTAAAGCTAACGTGGTTGTTGATGCTCTTAGCAGGTTGTTAATGGGTAGTTTGTCGCATGTGGATAAAGATAAGTAGGAATTGGTGAAGGATACTCACTGTTTGGCTAACCTTGGAGTTCATCTATTGGACTCTGAAGATGGTGGTGTGTTTGTGAAACAGGTGACACAATCATTTTTAGTCCTGAAATAAAAGAAAAATAGGTATTAGACCCTCTCTTAATGAAGATCAAGGATGAGGTGGGTAAGCAGAAGATGATAGTCTTCGAGATCGATAGTGATGGTATCTTGAGGTACCAAGGGAGGTTATGTGTTCTCGATGTTGATGTATTATAAGGCAGGATCTTGGTCGAGGCCTATGAGTCGCGGTATACGGTTCACCTGATTCAACAAATATGTATCATGATCTCAAGGATATGTATTGGTGGAATAATATGAAGCGGGATATAGCCAACTTTGTGGCTAAGTGTATGGTGTGTCAATAAGTAAAAGTGGAGCACATGAGGCCCTGTGGGCTACTTCAAGAAATTGAATTACTGGTGTGGAAGTAGGAGATAATTAATATGGATTTTGTTACCGGCCTTCCGCGATCGCGGAATCAGTGTGACTTAATTTGGGTCATCGTGGATAGGATGACTAAGTATGCTCACTTTTTGTCAGTGAGGATTAATTATTTTGCCAAGGACAATTCAAAGTTGTTACTTTAGGAGGTCATAAAGTTGCATGATACACTTGTCTCGAGTATTTTGGATCGTGGTACTCAGTTCTCATTGCATTTCTGGTACTCTTTTCAGTGTGGTTTGGGGACTAAAGTGAGCCTTAACACTGCTTTTCACCCACAGGTGTATGGGCAAGCAGAAAGAGTCATTTAGACTCCGAAAGATATACTGCGAGCTTATGTAATCGACTTTGTGGTAGTTGGTACGACCACTTGCCTCTCATTGAATTTGCCTATAACAATAGTCACCATTCTAGCATTGGTATGGCTCCGTTTGAGGCATTGTATGGTAGGAGGTTTAGATCTCCTATTGGGTGGTTCGAGGTTGGTGAGGCGGAGATACTTAGCCCGGATTTGGTTCACCAAACAATGGAAAAGTTGAATGTGATCCGGGATAGTCTTAAGACCGCCCAAAGTCTCCAAAATTCCTATGTGCACATAAGGCAAAAAGAGTTGGAGTTTGAGGTTGGAGATTAGGCATTCTTGAAGGTGTCTCCCGTGAAGGGAGTAATGCGATTTGGAAAGAAGAAAAAGCTCAGTCCTCGATATGTTAGCCCTTACTTGGTTTTGAGAAGGGTTGGTCAAGTTGCATATGAGTTGGATTTTCCCTTCAGCATAAGTTCCATTCACCCGATATTCCATGTGTTCTTTTTGCGAAAATGCGTGGGTGATCCTTCGTTGGTTGTTCCCTTGAAGAACATTGGTATTTTGGATTCCTTTTCTTACGAGGAAGTCTCTATTGAAATCTTGGATCGGTAAGTTCGTTGATTCCGGACGAAGGACGTAGCTTCGGTAAGGTTCTATGGAGAAACCATAAGGTCAAAGAGGCTACTTGGGAAGCTGAAGAGGACATGAAGTCCAAGTATCCATTCTTTTTTTCCGCTCCAAAAATCATGCGTAAGGTATGTGTTATTCTTAACATCTTTGTTTTCAAACTTTGTTAAAGGAAAGATTGATTTCCTTAGCATCTTTGTCTTCTAACTTAGTTAAATGTAAGAGTAGAGATGCTTGAGGTTTAATCATGCTAGTCAATGCCTTGTGCTATCATTCGAGGATGAATGATCTCAAGGAGGGAGACTAAAATACCTCGAATTTTGGCCTTCAAAATTTCTTGAGCTATGAGCTTACTGCCCTGTTGACGACTCATCATACGAGTCGTATGGTGTGCTTACGGGTCTAGGGACCCAAATCGTAACCAAGCTAGTGTGTAATTCGATAAGTTATTCTTTGAGCACGAGTGGATCACTACGAGTCATAAGATCATGTTACGAATGGTAGGGTTGAGTCGTATGTTGTCCAGTGTCTAATCCCTTTGTGTTTTATCTTGGAAATGACTAAACCACACGAGTCGTATGGCCAGGTCACAAGTGGAATCATAGAGTCATAAGATGGACAGTGTATGGGTGTCCAACCCACTGTTTAGGATATGACTCATGGCTACGAGTCGTAAAACGTGGTGACGAGTCGATAGGTTGATTCGTAACCGAGGACAGGCTTTTTACAGTTTTTAGTTGGGGGTATTTTGGTCATTTCCCACTTAAAACCTTTAAGACACTACATCCCTATAACACTTTGGGGCATTTATTCTATACTTTACAAGATAAAAAACATCCTCTTTACTCTCTCAAAATCCTCTTAAGCAAAATTGGTTAGGGTTTCTCCAAAGTGGTCATCTACGGGTTCAAGAGTCAATTTCTCTCCGTGAATCTTCGTAATTCAGGCATGTGACTCTTGCTTCATTGTTATTTTACTAAAAACATATGTTTAAATCATTGTTCATGAACCATTAATGGTAGTTTTGAAACCAAGGTTGGGGGGTTTGAATGAATATCATTGAATATTGTTTTCTATGGTTTAAATTGTGATTATGCATGTTTTAATTATAGTTTTGCATGTGTGGGTGCATGAGAATGGTGATTTAATTGAGGGACCATGGTTGAACCCCAAATTTAATGATTTTGGCTTTGATAATGACATGACCTCAACCCGTTTGTGAAATTGTTAATGAGAATGATATTGTCACAAGTTGAATTGTGTTTTTGAACTAAGACTTTGGCATAACCATGATAATGATTGATGAAGGACATTGTAAAGGCCTTGATGGCCATAGATTGATTTAAATTGTAACCTTGGGGTTTGATTGGCTAAATGGGTTCGAGTTTTAAATGTTGCATTAACTTGATGTCTTTGTTTGGACAATGGGTTCGAGTCCCAAATGATGAAATTATTGTTATGGCAAAACATACGCTTGCAAGTGAGGTTGGTATGACGATACCAACGGAGTGCCTATCTGTATAATGACTTTAATAAATGTTGATGCATGTTAAATGTTTTAAATTGGGCTAAAGAGCGGGATGTGTAGCCGAGCCGTGAAAGTGGGGGTCCCGAAGGACTAACACTAGAAATTACGCTAGTCGGTGCGAGGGTCTAAATAACCGGGAGATTCGAGCCCCCTATATTGAATATATGAATGGGAGAGTCGAGTCCCCCATATTATATACATTGGTGCTTAAGTCACCTTGACTATGCCAGGAGGTTCTAGTTCCCCATAAGGGGATATATGGATATGGATATTCTCTGCTTCGTGCGGCTACATGCATTGGGAACCTTTTATCTAGGAGAGAGACGGGCCCATATAACCTGTAGGTGCCTTGTTTTATGATGATTATGCTACACAACCTAAGTTAAGGTTTTCAAAGTTCATGTTAAGCCTTGCTCCCTACCTCAGCATGTGTTATTATGTATATATACATACTTCATATGATATTATGCATTGAATGTTTATTGGTTTTGAACTGTTATCATGACATTATTTTGTCCCTCAATCCACGAGTTACATGCTAGCGCTTCAACCACTAATCATCTTCGGACGTTGTATCCCCACACTATGCTGGAACCGGCCATACTTCCACATCTCCTGCTTGGTGACTTGGATTCAGGATCAGCTAGAGAGTCAGATTGAAGTGGTGAGCTTCTATCTTTCGGAAGACCCTAGTTTATATTATGGTTTCCTTTTTAGGTTTTGACTATTTTTTGGATAATTGTTTTGGCTATTGTCAGGGGCATGTCCTGATATTTTATTGACCTTCAATTTTGTAGAGGCTTTGTTGGATTACTGTGGACTTGGGTGGTTTGTTTAATTATTTTGGTGACAGACGATTGTCCGATTATCAGTGGTTGGTATAGACATACCATGAATTATTATTAGTTTTACTATGCATTTTTTGATATATGTTCGAAATTCATCCGACATCCGATTATCAGTGGTTGGTATAGACATACCATGAATTATTATTAGTTTTACTATGCATTTTTTGATATATGTTCGAAATTCATCCGACATTTAGGGATGTTGTGTTGGCACGGTTAGGCGAAGGAGGTGATCTCCAATCCACGTGGGAGTTGAGATACTCATCACGATCAGGCCCTAGTTCGGATTGTGACACGATCTAACCAGTCATGATTGACATCCACCCTAATCTTTGACGGGAGAATCATTCTAACTCAGCCCTCGCTATCCAAGTGTTAGATTCACATTCATATTATACTAACTTCTTTATTAACAAGTTCAAAAAAATCTTCATTCAATAGATAGGTAATAATTTCAAACCAACGAAATTATCAAATCACTAATAGAGTGTGAAACCTCTATTTATTACATCACCGGGATCTGAACCCACCGTACAAAAATAACTAAGTAAGTCTAAACAGGTAACTAATAGATTTTCCAAAATACCCATTAAGGGACATGGACACAATTCAGAAGATTCAATGGTTGCCCAATCATGACGCTCACCCTTGAACCTGAGTCTGGAGTTACTGGCTAAAGTCAAGGTCCTGTCTCAAACGCTAGAACATGCTCTACACTCAACAGAAAGAAGACATGTAGCATTAGTACATCAACAAGTACTAGTAGGCATCATAGTACTTATAATCAAAGACAATACCACAAGTATGACACTTTATTTTCAAGGAAATACAACCTTATACTCATATATGTTTATACTTCATCAAATTCAGCAACAAGTTGTATCACAACATATAGTTATAACCGAACATTCAATGCACAAGAATGAATGTATGAATGCAAGATGTGTACATCATCTCTTTATCTTCTCAATCTCATCAACATCATTATGAACATCATGATCTTCTCAATCTCATCAACATTATCATAGACATCATGATTTTAATAACATCATCATCATCTCATCAACATCATCATCATCAAATATATCATGGACATCATGATTTGTCTATCATCATCTCAATAACATCAATGTGTATCAATATGTAGTTCAAACAATAATCACAAGCAGTGCTCAAAAGTAATACAAATATTTAATTTACATATAATTATAAAGTCAAGAAAGTCTACTTGCTACAGAAAATAGTAACCTACCTCGATTCCTTGCTCAAACACATTTTTAGGTCATAAACTTTCTCTTTCTTTCTCGTTCGTCTTCTTGTTAATCTATAATAACAAAATTACATACTCCTTTCACTTAATCTGCTCCTTTTAACTACTAGGTACTAATAACTAATAATTTTTCATCATAAATTACTCTATTCATCATCTTAGGATTTTCCATCCTGTAAACCTCATGAACCTTACGTCATTTAATGTAAATAATTATCATTCCACTCCTATTAGTATTTTCTAACACTCCGATGTTAATCTACTAATTGTATACTTATTCTCACAAATTTGCATTAAGTTCTTGAATTAGGAGTATTCTCAATTTTTACCATGAATAAGTTTTTAATGATTTTCAGTAATTTTAGAATGTAAGATACTTATATCCAAAGATGAAACCCTATGAAAATTTACAAAAAATTGCCCTCTTCAATGCCTTGATTAATTTTTCAAGAAATGGAAAATAAAAACGTGTTCTAGATTTTAAGAATTAAAAATTGACTGTGTTTACCGCTGCAGCAGTTCATGACGGAATAGAGGCTACCACTGCAATGATTTATTTTTCGTGGCAGCAGTTCCAGACAAAAAATTGAGGCCTCTCCCCATTGAATCTATTTTACAACACAATCCTCAAAATACAACATTGTGAATCAATTCTTCCATGGTAAACTCTATAATTAGAGTTCTATAACTTTATTTTACATGTCGAAAGTTGGTACAACTTCGTAAGCTCATCACCTATCTAAAAATAAAATCAAACATTCCGCTAACGGTCACATAAATATCAAATTTTCTTAGAATAGTGCATCCTAAAAATCATCCAATGCCAGGCTATTCCTGAATTTCTTAAAAATAGACTAAAGGAAGACTTGACCAAGTTTTATATCTTATTTCAGCATAAAGATTATACACAGTTCATAGTTATGTTGGTGGATAATTTTATTTACATAAGCGTAGTCGGGGGTCTTGTCCCTATGTATAGTTTTTTTAATATGTTAGTAGAAGTTTGATACACATTCATATTAGTAGAAGTTTCATACACATTCAACCAAATAGTTGTAATCAATCTTCAAATAATAAATATTCAACCAGATAGTTGTAATCAGTCTTCAAAAAACTTTATCTCCCTGTTAATAAAATTTTATTTTACTATATTACAAAAGTTTAGCTCATGTTTTAGATTTCGTTTATCTTTTAATATTTTCATGTAAGACTAAGTGATATGCTCAGACCACTAGTTGTTTTGAGTGCCAGTTATGTTCAGAATGTAGACTCAGATCACAGCAGCGAAACATGAATCAATAATATAAATAGATCATGATACATATTTTAGAGTTGTTGAAACCATTCACACACTGTTTCAGGATCGTTTAGTCAACTGTTAACTAAACTCAATTCAAAACTTAATCTAACATTAAATTCCAATCAAATAACCAAAACACCACAGAGGGGAAATCAAATCAAACTTCCATCTAGAATAAAAATCATTTTCTAAACCTTGTGAAATCATCAAAACTTGAATCTGACTTCATCAAACCAAATATTGACTTTGATCAAACAAAACTTCTCTGAATCATATTCGATCATATCAAAAATTGCGTCACCTATCACCATAAGTCACAACTATTAATTCAAATCTAAGTATGATCAAATAGAAAAATAAGCAAAAATACAAAATAACCTTAGAGATTGTTACATTCAAATCTATGAGATACTTTCTATTAGGCGTAGTAATCTAGCAGACTATTGTACTTGTATATGTTTGTATTATGAACCCCCATGTTTATCCCTTTGCCAATTGAACATTTAAAATGCAATATTTTAAATTCCTATGATCATTGACCAATCTTATGTGGCAACTTGATGTTGAGTTGAAATAAATACATGAAATCATAAGTATAAAACGTGTACCCATGAAACTTTTGACGAAAATAATTAAAATAAATGAATATAAAGACAAAAAAGGTCTAACCACTCTCTTTCTTCTTTCTCTACCCCAACCTCTTTTCTTTTCCCATCTTTCAACCACAACAAGCTCCTTAATGTAGATTTAACAATGAAACTTGATACTTATTTTAATGGCTTTAGTGTTAATTAAAACATGTTTTGGTTTGGCTCTATCACCAAAAAATTAAACTTTTTCGAAGTTATTGGTTCAATTGATTAAACTTTTTGATTCCAACATTCATTCTTCCTCCATTTTCACCACCTTCAAAGTTTTCATTAATGTTATATTTTTATTTTGTTTATCTCTTTAATGCAAAAATCATATTTGATTAAATCAAGTTTTCAAGTAGAAATCACAGATCTCTTGTTCACCTAATTTTTAAAATTGTTACTCTTTAAAGTTAATTAAAGAAAAAATAAAATAAAATCACATACAAAAAAAATTGACCCCTCCTTCTACCACTGGATAATATTATGAACACCGAAGAACACCACAATTTTTTTTTTACAATTTTTATTAATTTTTCAGCAAAAGGGATCTGAAAAAGAAAAATGAAGAGGGGGAAGGGATCTGAAGAAAAAAATAGGAAGAAGAAGAAGAAAGAAAAATGAATGGGTGGGGGTTCTGATGAAGGAGAGAAAAAGAGGTGGAGGGGGGATCTAATCAAGTATGAGAGACGAACGACGCGGTAGGTGTGAAGAAGATTGGGGAGGGGGGGGGGGGGAAGATAGTTGATTTAATTATTTTTAAAATATTTAATTTCTTACATGGCATTAAAAATGGCATAAACTTCATGTGTAAGCAATTGTATTACATACACTGAGTAGTCATAAAAAGAATTTAAAATATTATATTTTATTGAGTTTAAGTAGGCGTTAGGTCATGAAAATTGAAAATTTTTAAAGTTGGAGTTGGCGTTGCAATTGTGTTTCGCCATGTCTTTTTGAATTATTTTTCTTAGACTTTTGAAAAGTCTTTTTAAATATAATTTTATACCCCCTATTTTTAAAAACTATCAAAATCACCCAACTTAACTAATTTACCATTAACAAACAACCAAATGTGATTCTTCACCAATCTTTCACCATATATGCACCTCATATTTTGAAGGCGCCAAGCATGTAATGAATACCATCACTACTTAGAAAATTATAAATCACAGTTGTTCTCTTAAATTCAAACAAGTTCATTTAACGACCACAAATGATTGTTTAGATATATAGCGAAAATAATAAAGTAAAAGATTCGCAACAGGCATTTAATCAACTTATATAAAACTGTAAAAGAATGACAAATGTCAACTTTCACATAGATTATCAAATTACTACAAATGTAGGAGAAAACACTTTAAATTTTAGTACGAAATGTCTAAAATTTAGCAAGACAGTGAAATATAGATCTGGACACCATTCTACCCCAACAAGTTTCGATACTAGTGAAATACAAAAGATTCTTTAATATAAAAAGTAAACAACATTGGTTAATAGCTACTCTTAATATAATCCTTCCACATTGTGTAAACAATTTCTTCTCTCCGAAAATGCATTTCTCGATCATCTATGCGAGAAGATGAAACAACCTTATTTATCTGATTTAATTGTTCACTGATTTCATGAACAACCATATCATCATTTTCATAATTTGTAAATATTCCATCGCCGCTTCAATGTCCCTACAAAAAATTGTGCAAGCCAGCACAAACAATTACAATCCTAACTTGCATTTCTATATCATAATTGTTCATGTCCTGTCATAATTTTCTAAATCTACTTTAATAATGCTTCAAATATTCTCTCAATCACATCGCGTTGAGATAGGTGTCTACAATTAAATAACTCTTATTTTTAGGCTTTCTTTCACTCTCTTTGTAGTCCTGCAAATGATACCATATTTCTTTGTATGGAGCTAAAAGTCCTTTCGTGATTCGTAAACCAACGTCAGCAATGTAATATTTATCTATCATAATAAAATAAATAAAATTAATGTATTTCAAGTTATGTTGAAGATAAGATAATGTTATACACAATGAAATACACACAAAAAAAATTGAGCAAAAAAAAAAAATCTCAAAATTATTATGAAAAATCTGTCATAGTGTTCATCTTTTTGCAACTTAGGAGTTATCTGCTATCATTGAACAAAGCTCAAATTGTGACAACTGCATTTATACAAGTGGTTGACTGAAATTGATAGGGGTGTTTTGTAAAAATTTAAAAATTGAGGTCATATGTAACAATAACAAAAGCTGAAAACTGAAATTGAAGAAAAGTAAAAACAATAAAAACTTATTTTCACTTTTCAAAGAACAAGTTGGAATTGTTTTTGAAATTTTCATGGCCAGACATCATAATTTTCACTAATGTGAAATAATTTTTCAGAAAACAAGTGAAAAGTTTTCATGGCCAAACAATCTAAGTATTCAATTGGTAAAATGGTGAATAGGAAGATCATGAATATAAACACATGCATATACCAGGGTCTATAGATCATTTTGCCCTTTTTGTTAGGTGTGATATTAGAAATAGTATTACAAACTATTTTGAGATTGTTATGTGATTCATAATATCGAACTAATTATTTAAAGAATAGACACAATTGAAATAACTGAAACATAATTAAGATGTCATAGTTGTAATATTTTGAGTACCACCGCTGAAATATTTTGTGCACCACTATTGAAATAGTAATAAATGATAATACTAGGGAACACACTTGTTTTACAAAGAATTTTTAACCTTTGTGAATAAGTACAATTTCAATTGTCTATGTTCTCTATAAATAAATGTCAAGTACTTTATATTTGTCATTTTTAATCCAATTAATAATAGGCTTGTTGTATCTCAAAAGATCTTTGTATGTTAATCCATATATAAGACAATCAATTACTCTTTTTTGATAATATCTCACCTTAAACTTTTTGGTTCTATTCTCTTAGTCTATTCGCTAACAAAATCTTCAAAATTGACTCAGTAATGGAGAATTTCAAATATAAGTTCAAAAGTGATTTAAATTACATTAAATAGACCGCAAATCTTTTCAAGATTTTTTTTAAAAATGTTGTTTAATCTTTTTAGCACTAATACAAAGTATTTCTTTCTATATTACCTAGAGAGAGAAGGTCTGACTTTTCTCTAAATCCGCTCATCCCCATGGATCCCATTCAACCAAACCTACCTGATCTAATGACCCTAGATAACTGCCAAGCTCAACCATTGAATAAAAACCTGCAATCAAGTACAAATTACTCAAACATGAGCTATCTAAACGCCCTATCTCAAACAGTTTCTTTTACTAGAAACTCCACGCCTCTACCAGCCATACCTATTGAAATTGTGGAGGTAGATATGACTTACGATGAAGAGATGCATAAGCATCTGCCAAGTGATAGCATGATCGTGTTAACGGCAGAGAACAAAGCTCGAATTCATCGACCATGGTGCTACTCTATTATAATTAAATTAACAAGGAAAAAAGTTAATCATGCATATCTAAAGAAACACTTAACAACACTATGGAAACCAAAGGAGGAATTAATAATACTCATTGATCTGGGCAACAACTACTTTATAGTCAAATTCCTCAAAGAGAAAAATATGCTCACTGCTATCAAAAAAGGCCCATGGTTCATTAATGGGGCCTTTCTATCGGTCAGGAAATGACATCCAAATTTCGTGGCATCAAAAGCTAATAAAAAGGTCTCCACAATTTGAATTCGCCTCTCTGATTACCGATAGAATATTATAATCACTCAATCCTATCCAAAATAGGTAGCAAATTGGGGAAATTGGTCAAGACGGACGTATGTACCTCGAGAACACTTAGAGGCCGATATGCACACATATGTATTGAAGTACCCTTAGAGATTCCGATCAAAACCCACATCTACATTAGCCAACTAAAATAAAAGATAGTCTACAAAGATGCGGATGTCCTGTATACTCAGTGCAGTATGATAGGACACACACACGTGTACTGTCACAGTCCCAAAGCCATACCTCAAGTGACTGAGCCGGCGAAAGCTTCAGTTACCATAGCGAATACACACATACAACCTAATAAAAATATGAAAGAAGACTGTCGGTGGTCAAATTCAATAAATGTCTTAAAAACAACAAAAATAGAGCAATCCAACAAGCAACCATTGAAGGTCAGAACATCAAAATCCCTATTCAGCCTAGGGGCAAAAGCATAACACACCAGCCATCAATCGAAGACATTAAAGTCAAAAACTTCAGTGCAAATACAGGTAAGTATCTAGATAAACCAGTATATAAATATATGGTTAAAAAAAGGATCAGTCAGTGCCGCAAAATACATCTATTAAACTAGATGCACCAAAATCATCCAAAGCAAAGGGAAAAACATCAAGAACACAAGCCTAATGATGACTGACATTACCCATAAACCCAATTTTTTTGCAATCCTAAATAGTGAGGCACCAAGTACTGTTACAAATGACAAACTAGAAAGTATAACAGATGATTACTACCTTGGCCCTCTTAAATCACACAGCAAATGACTCCAACTCCAATGAATGGCCTACATTGGCCCTAGTGGATGACTAGGGGCAAGGACATGTCAATTCCTAAAGCTACCGCTCAAAGCCCCAATAAGAAAATGCCACATTGAAACGCTATGAACGTGGACAACCTAATAGCCATAAGTTCGATAAGCCAAAATATCACTTTTAGAGGGGAATCCCTAATACAAAATACTAAAAACAATGACCAAATAGTAAGTACAATATTACTATATTTGGGGAAATGGCCCACAAAATATCCTTACTCTCTCATTTCCAGTATTCCTGGACCATCAGAAATCTCAATAACTACTATCCCTTCCCTTTATATCTCTAATAAACCCATAGAACCTTCTATAAATAAGAAGGAAGACCAGACGAATGAGGAGAACTCTAAATCATCGAGCTTCCAAATGAAACTCTCAACTTCAACCAACAATAAATCCACTAAACCCAAATATCTCCCAAATCAAACTTCCACAATCCATATTTACATAGTTTCGGGTCTGTCGGAGGGCTCCACCCTCATATACTCCACTCCAGTAGCCCCACTGAACCCCAATTCATTATCGTAGGTAGAGATGACATTACAAGACCAAGCTCTCATAATAATTGCTTACATGGAGAACATAGAGGTCATGTTTTTCATTAGCACCCCTGAGCTTCTTGCTCACTTAGCTTCAGAGGAGAGCGATGGAGCTATACAACAACCATCTATGGATGTTAATAATGCTCCAAGTTTTGATGAACTTCTCAATCCTAACCATTTCGTTCTTTCACATACCAATATGGGAAACTCCAATAGTCCTTGTGATGTAGACCCCGCCACAATAAATTACCCAGCTCTCTCCATCTTATTTCTCAACTTTCTACAACTGCATGGATATCGACCCAGTGTACTACCACTGGCAGGTGCAAGAGTCGACCATGAGAGAGGAACCACTATAGAACTAGCTGAGTTTTACTGGGCCACTGGAGAATGCAGCCATCCTAGCCGCAAATAATGTAGCCTCCTCCTCTCAGGTACCTCTTAATACTATCTTAACTCATCCAAGACACGTGAGTATATCAAATCAGAAAATAAAGGAAACATTAGAGATAGTGCGAGAAACAAGAATCAAAATAACTGTGTTAAAGAATATAAAAGTAATGATATTCAATGACAAGTATGTGAAGAAATCCATTCTTATCTGCCACAAAACTTAATAAAGGCCTCAATAGATATTTGTCGACCCTTCAATCCCCATGTGGGGAATAATATGCTAGTCATAACCCCAATACTGATGAACCAAGATCCTCCCTTAACAAACTTCTCAAGGGTAATTCCATTGATCAACCCACCTCAAAGGAACAGATCCATGAACATAATAATATGGTACTCTAGGGGGCCAAATGATAGGACGTTAGGAGGAACTTTAGATCTTTAGTGGACTGGCATAAGCCTTCTCTTGTTGCCGTGCTAGAAACCAAGATGTAAGACCACCAATTGCTACTTAATGATTTTTTTTAATAGAATTATTGAGGTGTCAACCATTGGGAATGTAGGTGAACTAGTTGTCGTATGGGATGACTCTCTCCTGGAATAGGATAAAATTGCCACTAGAAACTAGGAAATTCATGTTTTCATTTAGGTAAAACATAAAAATGATTCATGGCTATTTAGTTGTATCTATGCCAGTCCATACACATGGAAACACAGGATGCTGTGGCAAAACCTTAAAAATATTTAGGATAAAAACCCAGGTAAGTGGTTGATAGAAGGGGACTTCAATAAACTCTTATTAAACTCAAAAAAAAGAAGGTAAGTTAATTAATCGATCTTACTTATTAGAATTTCTAGATATGATTAACCACTGTGAATTTCTCAACATGGGTTACAAAGGCAGTAAATATATATGGTTAAATAAGAGGTTTAAAAATCGTAAAGCTTTAATTTTCGAAAGGCTTGACAGATTCCTTGCTACAAATGATTGGTTAGTTAACTATCCCAACGCCCACATTATCCACCTATCGTGTACTCACTCCGACCACTGTCCTCTACTTTTAACTTTGTTTAAGGATGACCTTGAATTACGAAAGCATTTTTTCAAATTTGAGAAAATATGGACAACCCACCAGAAGTTCATTAATGTCATAAATCATGTTTGGATGAATAATCCTTCTTTAGAAAAAGCCGTGAAAACCTTCGAAAGTGAAGCATCTGCATAGGCATGCAAAAATATCGACAACATATTTAAGGAAAAAATAAACTCCTTCACAAAATCCAGGGTATCCAAAGTTCATGCAGCTACTATCATAGTCAATTCCTTAGGAATCTAGAAAAAGAACTTATAGACGAATTCAACCAAATACTTTGGATGGAGGAGGATTACTAGAAAATCAAGTCTAGGATAACTTGGTTGAATGGGGGTGATGCTAACACAAAATTCTTTCATACTTCTACCTTCATCAGAAGAAGGAAAAATAGAATAGGGTCACTAAAATTGGATAACAACTCTTACATCCATGAACAGACTAATATTATCAATCACACTTTCTCCTTCTTCACAAACTTGTTTAAATCTAACCACTACAAATCTTTTAGAGTGCTAGTCCCTAAAGCTAAAGTTTGCCTCTTCGATTATGATAAATTGGACCTTGATAAAATGCCTTCAGAAAATTAAATTTGAAATGAATTTTTTTCCTTCCACTCTTTTAAGGCCCCGGGTCCCGATGGCTTACACCCTTACTTCTACAAAAAATATTGAGATATTGTAAGCCAATTAGTTCACAACTTCTGCTCCATCATAGCACCAACTCCACCCATATATGCCTTATTTCTAAGAGTACTGACGCTCAAACTCTTAAAAACTACCGTCCTATCAGTCTTTGCAATAATTTTTACAAAATTGTTACAAAAATAATCTCCAGGAGGTTTTGCCCTATCATGGATAAAATCATTGACCCTGTTAGACTAGCTTCCTTAAAAATAGACAGGCCACTGATAACACTATCATCATGGGTAAAATCATTGACCCTGTTAGACTAGTTTCCTTAAAAATAGACAGGCCACTGATAACACTATCATCATTCAGAAAATTATCTGAAATTTCAAAAAAATGAAAGGGAAAAAGGGCAATGTCATTATGAAAATAGACTTAAAAAAGACATTTGATAAACTAGAATGGTCTTTCATTAGGCACAAGTTGCATTACTTTAACTTTTCATTGAATATCATAAATCTTATCATGTTATGTATTTGTACTAGCTCTGTAGCAGTTCTAGTCAATAGTACGAGGATTGATTTTTTTCAGCCCCTCTAGAGGGTTACGTCAAGGAGATCCCATATCGCTGTACATTTTTATTCTTTGCATGGAAGTCCTGGCCCATAACATAAACCATGACCTTAATGCTAGTATGTAAGACCCCATAAAAATTAGCAGAACAGGACTGTACCTATCCCACCTATTCTTTACTGATGACCTAGTACTGATGTCAACAACTGAAAGAAATAGCTGCATAAATATCAAAAATACCCTTACGAACTTTTGTTGCTGGTCTGGTCAAAGTATTAACTATGGAAAATCAAAAATTATTTTTTCTAACAATTGTGATTATACTACGGAGGGTGATATAACCTCTATCCTTAATATCAACTCTGTTCAAGTTTTGAAAAATATCTAAGGTTTCCTATTCTTAATGCTAAGTCTAGAGCCAGGGATTTTCAATTTGTTATCGATAACCTCGAGAAAAGACTTTTGGGTTGGATAGCTAATTTTTTTAATATTATTGGTCGTACCACCCTAGACAAAGCTTGTCTCAATAGTCTCCCCAGATCGATAAAATCCAACGTAATTTTATCTGGGGCACCAATGATACCACTAAGAAACTGCACCTTGTGGGATGGGACATCTTAGTAAAACCTAAAGACATGGGTGACTTGGTTCTTCAAAAAGCTAAAACTAGAAATAAAACACTCCATGCGAAGTTGGCATGGAGAATATTCAATAAACCCAATTCTTTCTGGGCTTCAGTTCTCTTAAGCAAATACGTCAGTAATAAATGGCTTGATGAAGTACGTACACTGCCAAAACCAGTAGCAATACATGGAAAAATGTCATGGAAGGATGGAGGGTTGTATAGAGTGCTCGAACTGGGAGCTAGGCAACGAGAAACACATTAGTGTATGGAAGGATACTTGGTCGTCCTTCAAAAAGCCCCTTCTGAATTTAATTCATACTCCTTTGAACTTGGGAGAGGAAAATTTAACTATTGATAGCCTCATTAATAATGAGAAGTGTGACGTTAGCTTCATAGGGTATGACCTCCCAAAGGACATCGCCGACACTTTCCTTGTGACTCTTATACTTGAAAAGTCCACCTTAAGAGATAAGTACCGATGCTTCTTAACGCCTGAAGGTAGGTTCTCTACTGGTTTAACTTATCATCACATTCTTACTAAGAATTTCTGTTCATCTAAAACAATTAGCTCTAATAAATAGATATGGAAAATGAAGTGCCCTAATAAAATTAAGTTCTTTATTTGATTGTGTTACCACAAAAGACTCCCGACAACTGAATACTTAAACCATATAGGCATAGACGTAGGATCCTGTTGTAACCACTGCAACGAAATGGAAACCATAGATCATATCTTTAGAGAATGCCCAAGAGCACTCCAATTCTGGGACAATACTAATCTAACTTTCGTTCTAGAATCTCTAAAGCACTTACCCACTAAAGATTGGCTAGATAGCCTCAAAAAGATGAAAAACATAAGAATTGGAAGGTACCTACTTTGGAGTAAAGTCTTTCCATTCTACCTTTGGAATATTCGGCTAACCAGAATAATAATTTATTCAACAAAAAAAATATACCAATTCCAACAAACTTGTCCTATGACAGGGCCTTGAAATTCCATGTACTAACTAGTACTCATAGCTATACCATGCATATTACTAACTGAGGTTATATACCCCCAGCTGAAGGGTGGAAGCTAAACATTGATGGCTCCTTTGACTATAAAACTAGGAAAGGGGGAGCGGTAGGGGTACTCCACGATAACAAAGGGAACTGGATAAAAGATTTTCTTGCTAGGATTAGTGTGAACTCTCCTCTTGAGGCTGGAGCAACAACACTGAATTTTGGCCTGAGATTGGCTATTCAAATGAATTGCGAAAAATTATGTATTGTCACTGACTCTCAATCACTAGCTTCATTATGCACTAACGAGTTAGAATCAGATAACAATGTACTCACCTTGTGCAAGAATCTTCTTCAGGAGCTGGGGAACCCATTGGTTTGCCATGAGGGAAGGACATTTAACAAAGCTGCGGATATACTAGCTAAAGCGGGTAGAAGGAAGGAAACAATTTAGCTTTTTGAGGAATAGACAGTTCCTCCCTTGTTTGTAGGACTATTGAAATAGACAAGGAACTTCTTTTAAAGGGTCTAGTAGACCCGTGACAACTAATGCTTGTATTGATAGTAGTTATGGACAATCTCTATCAGAGTACTTGTTCGCAACTTTGTATGATGCATATTAGTATTAAATAAAATCTCGTTTTAACCAAAAAAAAAAGTATATTCTTTCTATCAATTATTAGTAAATAAATTTATTCCTTTTCTTTTTTAAATGTAAAGACTTCAAGTCACAAGCCTCTTCTAATTTAAGTCCCAACTTATTTGAGTATACATAATCAATTTCACTAGCATTTTATGATAATTTCTAGAGTCTTGTAGGATCTAACAAAAAATCTGTCATACTATAAATTAAAAGAATAATATATGTTTGATTTATATATATAAAAATATAATAATACATTTTAATTTTTGGGTTAAAACTCCAACAAAAGTTTGACATTTTTAGGAAAGAAATTACATGATTAAAGGCATTAGTCCATTTTTGGCAATCCAAATTATGAGAATGATCACGATAGTTGATATAAATTGTCCTTAAAGAAAATCAAATAATTAATTAAAACACACTTCAAATAATGACAAAATTGTCTATGATATAGTTCCTTACTTACCGTTATGGTAAGATTTTGCTATCAATGTAGCACGTTAAAAGTTGAACAAAGTCGTCACAGATACCGACAACTCCATCAAAAGAAAAAGTACAAAAATGGAACTAAAGCTTTCATTATACTAAACAGAGAGTGAAGCCAACAACAAGTACCCCCACCCCTACTACTCCCCCCACCCCACCTCACCCTAGTGAGTTCTCTCTAGCTGTAGAAAGCCCAAAAATGGCGAAGGAAACTTCCAGAAGTGAAGTTTATTTATTGAGGATTTCGTTGTTTGGGTTTTTGGTTACTCATTTTATTGCTGATGCAAGTTGTTTTTGCTCCTAGTGTTGTTGTTGTTCTGCTCTACTGCTTTTTCGATCTAGCTGTTGGCGTCTTCAATTTCTTCAGATCCGAATAGTGATGTTGGACTTGGCAAAGCTACTGTTCTTTCCCCGTTTTGCTAGTGAGTTCTTTTTGCTTTTTTAGGTTTTTCTAGTGTGTCCTTGTTGCTTGCTGCGGTAGTATATTCATGTAAATTGTGCAATGGGAACTGTTTAGTGATGCCTTTTGGATCAAATTTTGTTGTTTGTTGCTGATTTAGTTGGTTCGTTTAGGGTTAATTACTAGGAAATTGCAGCTGAAAGGTTGAGGGGAGGTGATCTGCTGCTTTCTTTTTAGCTGAAAATAGTAATTGGAATCTAGTATATCTTCTTTGAGTTGTGAGGAGCTGGCAATGAAGAATAGCACTCCGTTTCTAAAATAGTAAAATGAGAAAATTAACGCGAAATAAGAAAAATCTCGATATATTTGTGTGTGCTAATGTGCAAAAAGAAATTACCTGTGGGAGCAGATTTGGAGGAAAATCAGTAGGTGGTCATAGTTTGGAATACTAATGCCTGAACTGTCGCAAATCTCTTAAGGAATCAAGAAAAGGAATGGCTCCTGCACAAGCATTGCCGCGAAAAATAAAGAGAAGAAGCTAGAGAAGGAGAGATGTTGATATTATTTCACAATAATCCCCAATTTTCTAGTCCCCCTTTGTTTATTATGCTGCAATCAAGGAACTAAACTGCTCAACTTAATTCCCCTCTTAACAAATTAACTAATCTGTTAGTACATTACACACACCTTACTTATTTACACATTTACAAGTGTATCCCTCAATACTAATTACTTATCTCGTCTTTGAAATTGAATAACATATGTAAATTGGAAAATGTATACAAAGTGAATATCTACTGCATATAATTTTTACACACCCAACAATCAACATTATCTTGATGTTGGTTTTACTGTTAAGGGTATCCTTGATTTTAGTATGAAAAAGTGATGCAAAATTAGTTACTTCTTAATTTCAAAACAGTGTTACCTCATAGAATTGAAGGTTTAAATAATGTGATTCCTTGGAGAAGACTAGGACATTGTTGCATATTCATTCTTATTGTGACAAACAGACATATTTAGGGCTATGTATTTGTAGATTTATCGGGAACCACAATGGATTGTGCAAGGTACTAATTTGCGGTAATTTTCTTTACTTATTTCTCATCCACCACGTACTCACTTTAGTGGGGGCATCTCCATTTGTCACCTTTCTCTCTCTCTCTCTCTCTCTCTCTCTCTCTCTCTCTCTCTCTCTTGAGGATATTTGTGATGACCATTAATTTCTTCCTTTTAGATGCAAACACTTAAAGTTAAAATGGAGTAATTTATTGTGACCAACTCGACTATTTGATCCCTGATAGGTCTTATTTTGTTGTATTGATGCTATTTCTGCTGCAATCTCTGCTCATTATTCAGTTATCTTGGTGCTAACTTCATTAATCTAACTTATTGTTAATATGAATTTCAGGGGTATCAGATGGGGGCCAATCTTTGAATTTAAAGCATTTAACCATTTTATTTTATGTCGTGTGCATCACTAATGCGGAGTTGCCTGATAAGCCATTTGAGCAACAGCCTGTTTCTCCAGTCAACAAACCTGTTGAAGCACCTGGCATGCCTGATCTGCCCCTGCCGGCGAATGTACCTGCTTTTCATAGGCAGCATAAGAAACATTTTCCTCATGGTGCACCATGGCTTGGTCTAGCTCCAGCGCAGCCTCCTGATTATGGTCCTTTAGTAACTGCTGCGCACCCTCCTTCCAGTTCCAGCTTATCGAAGCCCTCAATGAAGAAAAATGGAGTGGTGCCTCCTGGTGCTGGCCTTGCACCTCCACATTCGACAGAGATTTCCCCTTCACAATCCAGTCCTAGTACTCTACCCGCTGGTTTGGCTCAGCCACCACTTTCTCCTCACACTTCCAGTAAGAATCGTTCTTCTTAATGAATTTGGCTGAAGATCTGCTGCGTCCTAGCATATCTATGTCCTATATCCGCCATTCTCACAAAGAAGACTGAGAGGATTGGGGGGTGGGGGTGGGTGGGAAGCAGACAGTAATAGATACGAGGGTCATAGTTTTGGGGTTATACATTATAATATATAGGGAAGGGAATCTTGATAAGCAGGAATCACATAAGAAGTAGGGAGTTGGGGACGGGGACGGGTGATGAATCTAATAGGTATTCGATACTGAAATGCAAGAACCTGAATGAAAAAGAGAATATAGTTTAATGTTGAGAAACCAGAATCTGTTGTTGGTTTTGTTTGGAAACGTTGATTTCCAAAGACGATCACTGGTTTCCAAAATGGTTTTATACCCAAACAACACTAGTATTTTGTTTCCAAAATCAATCCTCTTGGTTTTGAAACCATAATCAGCTTAAAAATACTGAAATTGTGATTAAGAAATCAAAAGAAACTAGTTGACTATCCAAGTTACAAAAAGGGCAGCCCGGTTCACTAAAGCTACCGCTATACGCGGTGTCCGGGAGGGGCCCCACCACAAGGGTGATATTTCAGATATATTCCCACTGGTAGAACTTACAGGTCATACTTATTTATGACTCATTAGCTAACTATACTTTGGTGTGGCTAGTTCAAACATATGTAAGAATCAAAACCTATCTCCTTATAATGTGTCGGTGAAGTTATCGCTTTTTTCCCTTCCCAAGTGAAGATGTATCTCCACCTTTAAGAACATTCTTTATTTTTCCTCTCATTTTTGCAGACTGTTGTGGACAAGATATGGTGCTCAAACGAGGAAGCCAGGACTGCCAATGTGTTTACCCATTAAAGATCGACCTTCTTCTCTTAAATGTCTCATCAAATCCTAATTGGAAACTTTTCCTAAATGAATTTGCTGCACAATTAGGTTTAAAGGTGTCTCAAATTGAGCTAATTAACTTTTACATGGTTGATCTTTCAAAGCTAAATATATCCATGGATATCACACCAGACAAGGGAGTTGGCTTATCATCTGATGAAGCTTTTGCAATAAATGCTTCGTTATCCATGCATAAGATCCAACTAGACCCAACACTAGTGGGTGGATACCAATTGCTCAACATTACCTTGTTTAAGCCACCGATTTCATCACAAGGTACTTGCTTCTGGTTGTATTTCACACCTGATGTGCAGATAATTTTCTCTAGCACAGGCTGATTGGAAGTGGGGGCGGGGATTGTTATCAACCTCTCAATTCAAAGGTCTTTTCATATTTCTTGAATAACTTTTCTTTGATATGCAGCTCCTCGTTCTGCTCTTTCACCAGTTGAGGTAGCTCCAAAGCTGCCTTCAGCTCCTGCAGTAGCAGTGTCTTCGGACAAAGGGAAACGTCCGAGTTTAATTCTTATTGTTGGGATTGTTGCTGGCATCTTAATCATCACTATCATATCAACACTCTTTATTTATTTCTGTGGATCTAATCACGGAAAGAAGAAAGGCTCCCATAAAGAAGTTGGTGAGTGATCCTGTTAATTCCGTGGACTTGCGAAACTATCCTGGATTTGGACTGTCTTCTTCCTAAAGTTCCACCAGATAGGAACAGAAATTTGGATTAGTGAACAGAAGAAACCATAAGGATGAGAAAGGCTCTCTCTTGTTAACTAGGACTAGTGTTACTTGAGGATTAGTAGAAGCTTGATCAATTACTGTGGCATACTTCTAACTTCTGGTTAAATAAGACACAGAAAAGAAGTCCATAAAAGGCTCTCTTTGATCTTTCATTCAGAAGTAATGTTATTATGAGTTCTCTCTAACTGCAAAACTTTGGGTTGCATTGACATCTTGAGCTCTCATAATTTCCTGTCTACGAACTACTTCAAATGGTTATTCTACTTAAACACCGGTGGCCTAAACCCAAAATACTGGTGTTATTTAACACCACAATGCTATAACTGACTACAAGTTTCCTTTGAACCAAAATATCGTTAAATGCTGATAATAATGAAGAAAATGGAACTGCATGAAGCTATATATCTGCTAACCAGAAATATTTTTATTGGGTTTTTATATGCACGATACTGAAACTATAAATGAGATGTTTTTGTTTTTTGCTTGTTGCACCACCTCACTCTAGCGTTATAAAACTCTCATTTTTATTTCAATTTCTTGATAGAAAAACCAATGCGTGTGGACGCTGTTCCAGCTCAGGGATCATTTCCCCATCCAACTAGTACACGGTTCCTTCCATATGAAGAACTGAAAGAAGCTACAAACAACTTTGCACCATCTAGTATACTTGGTGAGGGCGGCTTTGGCAGAGTTTTCAAGGGTGTGCTTAGTGATGGTACTGCTGTTGCAATAAAAAGACTTACTAGTGGAGGCCAACAAGGAGATAAAGAGTTTCTAGTTGAGGTTGAGATGCTGAGTAGGCTGCATCACCGTAATCTTGTGAAGCTTGTTGGTTACTATAGCAGTCGTGAGTTCTCACAGAACTTACTGTGTTATGAGCTTGTCTCAAATGGGAGTTTAGAGGCTTGGCTTCACGGTAAGTTTTTCTTTGACTTTATCCTCTGTAACTTAACAATAAAGAGAGACAGCATCTGCCTTGCTATTTTAATTTGTAAATTGTTTATCTGGTAACAAGTCACACAAAGGAAAGGTAACTCCAACTATCAACGTGTTCTGTGATCCTTACATGCCCTGTCTATTGGAGATGCAGATAATAGGAGTTCTTGCATATGTTGTACAAAGTCTCCAAAGTCATTACAATGTTTCTGAGCTATTCTACCATCCCCCTAAAACTTGGAGTGGATATAGATTCTGTAATGCGGTATTAGAGTATTTAGAGATCCTTCAAGTCCCATCTCTCATAAAAAATGAATTTGTGTGTCTTGGGCCCAGGAGGTGTTTAGAAGTTTTAAGCAAACAGTTAAAAGTGTCCTCTTTCTAGCTGTTAAGTTTCTAGATAAGGTGGTCGCAAATCAGTGTTGTGTCCAATTCAACTTATGTAGTAGTTCAACTATTTCGTTTGTTACCGTTGTTAAAAAAAATGTAGTTCAACAGTTGCACTCTGTTGCTGCAGGCCCCTTAGGACTAAACTGCCCGCTGGATTGGGACACAAGAATGAAAATTGCGCTTGATGCAGCGAGAGGACTCGCATACTTGCACGAAGATTCTCAACCTTGTGTTATCCATAGAGATTTTAAGGCATCAAATATATTGCTCGAGAACAACTTTCATGCTAAAGTTGCTGATTTTGGCCTTGCCAAACAGGCCCCGGAAGGCCAAGCAAATTACCTCTCAACTCGTGTTATGGGCACATTTGGGTTAGTGTTAATTTGTTAACACATGCTTCTCTAAGATATATAACATTGACTAATTTGGGAAGCACTGTTTTGCAGGTATGTAGCCCCTGAATATGCCATGACTGGGCACCTACTTGTAAAAAGTGATGTGTACAGCTATGGGGTTGTCCTCCTTGAACTGTTGACAGGAAGGAGGCCTGTTGATATGGCACAACCGTCAGGACAGGAGAATCTTGTCACTTGGGTAAGTGTCATGCCATTGGCACTTTATTATACTACTCCTTTACTTCAGATCGTATAAGCTAAGTTGCTCGGACTCTCCAAAAAAGTTGCCGCACCGGTGTCGGATCCTACAAAAATACACTATTTTTGGAGGATCCAACACGCACCCGACGACATTTTTGAAGAGTCCGAGCAACATAGCATATAAGTGTAATTGTGCATTTACTAATCTTCAGAATTCAAGTTTCCATTTGTTCCCCTTTTGGTTACTTTACAAATTAGAAATTTACTTAGTTTTTGACTCTTCTTGAAAAAGGCTGTAAAAAGAAAGGGCTCTATTTTGTTTTCAGGCCAGACCAATACTTAGAGACAAGGATCGTTTGGAAGAACTTGCTGACCCAAGAGTTGAGGGGAAGTATCCAAAGGAGGATTTTGTGCGGGTTTGCACAATTGCAGCAGCTTGTGTTGCTCCTGAAGCTAGCCAACGGCCTACAATGGGAGAAGTGGTTCAGTCGCTCAAGATGGTTCAGCGGGTAACTGAGTACCAGGATACTACTATAAATTCAGGCACTCGACCTAACTTAAGGCAGTCATCTACAACCTTTGAATCAGATGGTACCTCGTCTATGTTTTCTTCTGGTCCTTACTCTGGTTTGAGTGTCTTCGAGAATGACGTATCTAGGGCAGCTGTATTCTCCGAAGATCTTCATGAGGGAAGATGAACATTGTTGGAAGGCCTTCTAAAGCTCTGATCTTTCGATCATAATGCAGCAGAACGGTAAAATTTGAACTGGGTTTGCCGAAGCTAGACAGACCATGCACAGTGGAGCCAATGCTTTGGACAATCTATTGGTTTCTTTCATCCCTTGTAGAGATCCCACTGTTCAATTTTCCTGTATGGCCATTCTCTACTTGTTGGATGAGAGCCTGTATATATGTATCGGTTGATATTTGATGGCAGTGGTTCAGTTGAAGTGGGATAAAAGTTGAATTTCAAGTGTTTCCTTTAAACTGTCTGATGCCCTGCCCCTGTTGTGTAAATTCGTCTTCATCCTCAAATTTTATAACTTTCATGGACGCTGTAACTTATCATGGATTCTTCTCACACCATCCTGGTTAGCAAGGCAAAATTCAACTGGATAAGGGTGCAAATAAGAAAGTGTTTTCAGTTTGTAAAACTATGAACTCTTATTTCATGGAAGCATATGTTTTTCCTGAAGTGCTTCCAAAGTGTCTAATAAAGTACTATCACAGTGCTGGGAGTTTTGGAGCTGACATGAACCTGGAAGCTGTTTTAGCTTTAACATCAGGAGAAAGGATCACCTACAACTACGCTACTTTTCAATAAACAATTTTCCCTTGCTATTAATTGATGAAAGTTCAACACTTTCCTTAGAGATAGTTCTGGAGATCAAAGACATCAAAAAGCTATTAATATGTGAAGATAATTGTTTATCCTGGAATTGGTACAATTGAATCTATATGAGGCCTAATACTGAGAGCACACATATCAAATTGAACTATTTTAAGTCTGTTTGATGACGGGTTGATCATCTTTTTACCATGTAAAGCAGTGAAAACGTAATGAAAGCAAGTAATAAAGGTGAGCCAGTATAGATCTACTGAATGAGATCCAGGTAAAGTCTTTCGAGAGTCGTGGGGCTTCTCCACCGAGTGCGCTATGGATGTTAGATGGACAAGGCAAGACAAGTAAAGTAAAGAGGAAAAAAATTCTTATTGAGCAAGTGAAGAGTGTGTTGTAGTGTTTAGAATCACAATTCAGATCCTTCACAAATGATGAAGAGTGACTATTTATAAGCTATAGTAATGGGCTTAAGCCAATGGGGAGTTCTCTCCGGGCCCTATACTATCGTGCCCAATAACGTAACTCCAAGTGTCATATCCGTTGCAGGTACCAATCAATATTCTCTGCAGAGGTCAAGGCTGGTACACTATGCATCTGCGCACCTGGCACATCTGACACTTTGTCTTCTTGTCCTTATTTTCCTTCCAAACCCCTCCAGATGAGGTGACTATTTTGGATAATGACTCTTTCGAACGTCCTTCAGAGGAACTCCAGATGTTGATCTGATTTCATTGAATTACCTCTCGAGCACATAGACCCTTTGCCTTTGAGAAAACCCCTTTGTTCTCTCCTTAATATGCCCTTCAAGGGTTTATACCCAATATAATAACTTAGTTTAGTACTCCCTCCATTCTATATTAGTTGTTTACCTTACTAAAAGTAGTTATTTAATATTAATTGTCCACAGAGAATTAATTAATTTAGGGTAGAGGGGCAAATATACCCCTCGACTTTATGATTTACAACAAATATACCCTTTATTCTAAAAGTGGAGAACATATATCCCAGCCGTCTCCGGAATGGTACTGATAACGATCCTAGTCGAAAACAAGAATCAAAATGCGAAAAATTGAAATAAGAAAGGGATATGTGGATTTATCGAAATTCGATCGGATTTATGAGCAACAAAGGACTCTATACTTTCACCTCTCAACTGAATCCAACCAAATAACTATAACTCCGACTGAATCAAAGACGAGAAAATCAAATTGAATCCATAAAAAGTAACTCGGCGATTGATTAAGCAAGAAGAAGTTAACACGAGCAATTTAAAGAACCCACGCTAAACACTCAATCTATGATTATAACTACGAATTACACAATGCTAGGCTCCACCTAGAGAACCTATAAGTTTGAAAGCTCTCAAATATTGAATTCATTAAAATCTCATCATCATAATCTAAGGAAGAAAATAACTAAGGCCACTATTTATAGTTATTGCCTTTATAAAATAACCTATCACAAAAAAAATAAATAAAAAAATCTCAAAAGTGACTATTTTAGAAATAACCCACAAGGATCCTTCTTAATTGCCCAAAAGGCATCTTGATCGCACATGACCTAGGGTATTTATTACTCTATGGCTTTCTTCGGGCTTCAAGCTATCATTCATATGTGGAAGCCCTTCTTAATGTGCCCCAAGATACCTATGATTGTATCATCCACCTCTTTTTCAAAAGGATTCTTTCTCGAATTCGTGCCTTGCAAAAACATGAGAAAAACAAACAACAAATATATCCTCACAGCATAAGGGTTAGCATAATGGTTATCAACCATAGAAACTTGTCAAGGCACACATTTAAGATACAACCAACTATCCTTTGTGTTGAAGAAGATTCATTCATCATATAAGGTGCAAAGGAATTGGTTATAAGCAACATAATGAGATAAGGAAACCATAAAGGTCTTGATAACATCAAGAATCTTGAGAGATGATACACATATGCTTTAGGAGGCATAAGACACAATTATTTCATCACCTCATAATAAGAGCTCACCAAAAGATGTGCAATCACCCATAAAGGCTTGTCCGGGTCTAAGAAGTGCAAGACCCATATATCTTTACCTCTATAGTAAACAAATCTCATACCAACATGGGCATTATTGTAAGCAAAAAGGTAGTAGAGAAAGGTGCTAAGCGTGCTTCCAAAAGTATCGAGCATACTTTCGAGGGTCCAATTTGAAAATTTGACTTGCCCAACCTTGTGAAGGTGACAAGGAGCTTTCAATACCCATGGACACCCTCACAAATAGATAAAACGCTTAGTATCCCCTAGTTATAGTCCACACAACTTAAGGCATAAGTTTATCAAATAAGGATGCAAACACACACACACACATATATATATATATGAAAATCCCAAAATAGGTAATAACACATTTATCTTGGGGTTCACAAGCATAAGACCATATTTGATCAAAGAATCACATATGCAAACAAGTAAGAAAGAAAGAAGTGAAGTGCATTCAACTCATACCTAGGGTTCTCAATAGCAAATCCACACTTTAAGGCTAGAATATTAATAAGATGGTATTCACAATTTGAAACACAAGAGGACAAGATTAATCATTTTAAGTACACTTCATTGTTCTTCCTCAAACAAACTCCCACGAAGAGTAGATCAACAAGTGGATCCATGCTTCTTGAGAGATTGAAGAAACTATAGGATACACTTTCTATGCTCACTAATCTTAGCGTGCTCCTAGAAATCTATCTTAACACCTCAACTTATCTAATTGGATATCACAGATGCATCATGAATTCTTTCCCAAATAACAAGTGTAGTTTGCATCCAAAATATGAAGCTCACGCAACTTAAACATAGCCAAAACCAACCAAAATACATTTGAACTATATCATCACTCTCATGGTAAGGTATGAGGTCATACGATTTCAAGAACTTACCTACCATAGGGAAAATATCATTATGACTCCAAGAATTGCTTGGAATAGAAGGGAAAGGGTACACATCTCAAAGACAGACTTTAAGCTTGCATTCTTGCTTACCATACTTGAATTTTCGAAGCTCTTCCTCCGATGACATTATCTTAGACCTATAGACATTGTCTTTTCTTAGGAGTTGCCTTGGAAGGTAGCTCCATCATTAGGTCTTCAACTTTTCATTTGTGAGGACTTTATTTGTATTCTTCCTTGGAGGTAATTGTCTGTAAACCTACAAAAGAGAAGGGATGGTACTAGGCAAAATGCTACAACAATGGTTAGTAGGAAACAATGGATTTGTATTGGCAAGTTTCACAATTAAGTGTTCTTTATGCATCACTTTCAAGTCACTTTTGGGATCATCAATCTCATACAACTACTTTTCTGAAGCCAATTCTTTATTCTCCCTTTCAAGTTCTTCTCTATTGAGTACTTTCCGAAGCTCCCTCATTATCTTGTATACCTCACTCACTTGATAGGGTGTTAAGAGCACAAGAGTGTATTTTCATTCTTCAAATACAAATAGAGTATTTATTGGACTCACTTGATATCGAATATCCCTACCGACTTGTCAAGGTCTGTCAAACAGCATATGACAAGATTGCATGAATAAGACATCATAAATACCTCATCTCGATATTTGCCAATGTTAAAATTCAGGGCCACTTACTTGGTTATCTCTATTCATCATTCTCAGTGAGTCATGAAGTTTGTATGGTTTAGGAAGTTTCCTTCTATCAACCCTAGTGCAACTCACCACATTAGTACTAATCCTACCATCAATGACTGATAACGTTCAACTTACACGTCAATTTAAGTATAAGGCAGTCATCGTCAATATATTTACCCAACTTTGGAGTCAGGGTTGAATTCACGAAGAACAATGTGAATGGCGATCGAGTCAATTTAAAATAATAGATACTTGTTAAATTCAAACCAATAGTACAAAAATATAAAAATGGGGGAGATACGTATTAATACTAATGTTTCTTTTTGGATTTTTCTAGTATAAATTTGGGGCTACGAATAGTTAGAGTTTTATCAATTAGACACGGATCATGGGATTATGTATTACTAAGGGGAGCAATATGTGGATGATAATATTCAACATCATTTTAGTAGATCAAGTGTGGGTAGGTTCAGTTATCGATTTAGATGCTAGTCTTTCAACAAAACATCAAACTTTCGCCCATTGATTCTTTCGAATACCTAATGAGTGTGTTCAACAATTAGTAACCAAACCTCAATTTAGGCATCCCTATGTCTAGGATAATACCCATGGTATAGTCTGTTTCATAATCACTCTTATATCTAAGATAGTGAGAATTTAGCAAACTACACACTTAATTGTCTACCATTGCTTTGGTCTCCATATCCCTCTTTCAAGTACGATATGGATTCCTAAAGTTCACTCAAAACCCTTCTTTCGAAGATGGCTTAGAGCTTTCTAGAGTTTGGAGCTTTCACACATCAAAACTATATAGGTATTTGGGGATTTCACCCACCAATCCTAACCAACTTGGTCAAGCAATGGTAAAACCCATCAACATGAACTACTAAATAGAAGCTAACAATAACAAACCACAGATACTTTAATCCTTATTCACACATAACCCCAAGAGGGAGATCTAGCTACACATAAGATAAATAAGGAAAGATATACCCATAATATCCATTGAAATGATTTATTGAAGACTAAGTGAATGTTACTTCAAACTTTGGACTCCCACCAATCTCCAATAGAAGTGAGTTATTTCTCTACGTAGAGGCTACTCCAATGTATTCTTCTCCCAAAATTTTATACAATATTTTCTTCTCCAAGTATGGAAGCTACAAACTCTAGAACAATATCTCAAAAATTGGGGAAGATGAAGTATGTTCAATGAATATGATGCTTAGGGTTTGAGTCCTCTTTTGTCAAATTTGGGATCAGTCACGTGAATTTACAATTCTGCCCTTGGGCTGCAATTCTCCGCCATGCCGCGACCGCACAGGTCTGGCCGCTAACGCAATTAAATCATGCGACCATGGTCAATTGACCTTTTGACTTAACCGCGATCATGATCCTCAGACTGCGATCGCCGTAACTGAGGCTATTTCTGTACCAGGTCTTCAGCTGAACTTTCTTTCCTCCTTTTGATCATTTTAATCTCCAATCTACATCTTTCTATCTCAACAACTATGTACCTGCAAAATGTTATTCATTTAAAACATGGTAATATGCATGAATGTTGAGTGTGAATGAGTGGTAAAATCACCACTCATTAACACCCCCAACATAAACCCTTGCTTGTTCTCAAGAAACACTACCTCATATCATGAGACAACAATTATCTATGCCAAACTTTATGCCTCAAATATCACAATGACTTCAAACTTAGTCACTACCATAAGTAGCTCATTGCATATGGGCTAAGCTATTTTCTACTACACCCCTCATCATAAGATGCAACACCCCAAGGATACATAGGACTTTAAAGAACAACTAAGCAACAAAAACCAATACTCTAGAAGTGACTCCCTTTTGACCACAACTAAGCTATACTCTATTTGCCTCATTGCTCGGAAGGTGACAAAATCACCTACTTCAACTTGTTCATATGTCTCCTCACAAGAAAGAAAATTTCACACACCAAGCTACCACATATGTAACAAGGAATTTAAGTGCAAAAACTTTCTCCCTTACAAAGGAACTCTCTATGTTAACAAGTGTCATACCATAGGCTTGCCCCTATTTTTAATCTCCACTACAAAGAAAGTAAATGGTTGGAGATCTCAAAGGACTTTTTAAGCTTGTAACGTAGGTTTGGGTTAGGGTAGGATATCATTTGGGACAACATGGCTACATCCTTCCTTGAACATCTACATCACACTATTAAATCCATTTTTTTTACTAGGGGCCACTCCTCTTCGCTTTCTCTCCTTTCTTATGCCTACTTTTCGCTTCTTTTATTTGCCCAATTTTTTTCAATTATTCTTCTTGTAACTTTTTTGCAATTCATTCCTTTGTTGGATCCTATCTTTTTTTATTCATTTATTTTCAATGCTTAGGCACTTAGGCATATCACTTATGATGTTATGGCCCCAAACTTACTTCCATCGATCTTCACCACCCCCAACTTAGGATTTTAGCCTCAAGTTGAATTTTCAAATTCAAGGAGGGTATGGTTCAAAAGAGGGGTAAAAAGAATGGTTCACAGCTTGTAATATGTTTGCCAAAGAAAAGTCCAAAGGCTCTAAGTGGGTAACTAGGGATTACGTTTATGCTTGGGTAGGCTTTTTAGGATAAAGTGGCTTCTAAAATCACAAGGATGGCCTAAGATCATTTCACTAACCACATACAATCAAAACAATCCTTGAGAGACTAACAGGGCAAGTTTTAGATAACACAAGTATACAAGGGATGAATGCAAAAAGCTCACCACACATGGCATGAAAAATTTGTCAAGGAGACTCAATTTCCCCTCCCATTAGAGAAAAAATTGAAGTATCTATTACTATTCATAAGTCAAAAATTTGTGGAGTCGCAAAAAGAGAAGAAGTCTTGTTACAAAGTTACTTACGTCCATGCCCTTGGTTTCTGAAAAATATTGGACGGAGGGGGTTGTTTATTTTGTATTAGAACCCTACATGAATTGCTAAACATAGCAACAACCGAAGCCTTATGGCTACTCAGACTTCGCCAATGGTGTACAATGTGATCCTAAATTTACAATTAACAATGCTACAGGTACTCAGACTTCCCTTGCATTCAATACATTTATGCTATGATTACTCAGATTTCCCCAGCATCTATGTCTCAAAACCCAAACACGATGCTTTACCCTTAAGAATGTCGTTACTCAATCTATCGTAGGGCAAAGCTATTCATGTATCACCAGAATCAAAATAAGATGAAAGTAAAAAGAAAAACTAAAAATAAAATCACATGATAATCCATAAAATGTGGGCACCATCAGAGTGCCCAAAAATGTAGCATCCCCCCAAAACAGAATAATATCCAGAATGTCATCCCAAAACAACATCAAAAGAAATATCCAGCAACACATCACCAAAATAATACAAATCCAGGGGCACCACCAATTAAAAGAAATGCAATATCCTCACTGCATGTGCAGAAAAACAAGAGTAAGAAGGGTCTCCCTGAATCTGCATCAAGAGCCATCCTCTCCTGATGACTCTGTACCATCACCACCAGCATCTTTGGCTGACCAATCAGTAGGGGCTTCGTCATCACTCTCTACCCGGGGAGAAGGCAATCTATTATGGGGTTTCAAGACCTTCCACAGACCTTTTACCCCCTTCTATATTTTGCTGAAAAAGATGTCCCTGTTCTTATTCCTCTTCTTCATCTTCTCATGGCAGTCCCTGAGGTCCCTGTGTGCTCTGGCTAAGGCTGAGTAGGCTCTCTCTAACTTGGCAATAATGGCTTTCTGCTTCTTTTTCTCCTTCTGGTAAATTTCATAGTCCAATCGAGTCACGTACGAGTGACGAGCGGTGGATGGCTCTCTTGGCCCCTGAGGCAACCTGGATAGTAGATCCCTAACCTCCCGCATCTGACCTGAGATATTGTCGAAGGGGCTGGCTGATAAAGGTCTACAAGAATTTATGCCTTCCTGGGTCGACTTACCTGAGTCAACCTTCTTTTTTTTTGCTATGACCTGGGGCACCCTTATTCCTGAACTTGAGTGAGAAGATGTGGGGGCCTGGGAGTACCCAGGTATCTGTAGTATATTTCTCTACCTATACCTTCCTGTATAGCTCTGTGATAAGGGAAGGGAGGAGAAGATGTGTATCTCCATGATTTCTGAAGTACCTCCACTCTGAGTGCACAATATCGCCCACATTCAGGGAGATGCCAGTTTATGTCTGTGATAATGGTCATATGAGTGCATGGCGATACTTGACTACAGATAATATTCAGCTAAATCCTGGCCTCAACTATGAAGTCATTCATCAGAATGTCTCTCTTGGTGGTGGCCCAGGGAATCTCTTTGCCACGACATAAAATATTTGTCATCTAAGTCCCTGACTCACATGATTTTGCATGGAACTTCTCCATGTTAGCATTTGGGAGTCCATACACCTCGGTGATCCACTCTGTCGCAAAGTTCACTTGCTTTCCCCTAATAGTCATCACCGGGTTTGTGAAAGAAGTTACACTCAGGTTAGCATAGAACTCACGTACTCATTGCTCTTTGCATACAGGGGCCCAAGTCAAAGCACCTTCACCCGATTTCCACGAGTCTAGCATGGAATCCTGGGAGCTTCTCCTCTACGTTGTCTAAGTTGATACCCCTTTCAGGAAGTAACTTAGTCCTATGCAAATCCGTATAGTAGAGGTGTTGGCATTATGTGACCAAGAATCTGGTGTCGTCAAAATCCTCCATCTTTGAGGCTTAGGACCTGTGAGCAATGCAACTTAGACCAACATTAGTATTATCATCCAAAAAATATGCTATATCAAACAGATAAGCTCATGTGGCAGTGTTATAGAAGGTTTTCAGGGCAGCAATGGGTGTGCAATATTTTGGGTTCCTGCAGACACGACCCTCAGGTATGGCAATCACGGAGTAATGACCACGACCACAGTACCGCGATCGCGGTCATCAGGACTGCGATCGAAGTACCTGATACCTTAGTCAACATATTTTGCACAATACTCAAAACATAATTTTAACCCTAATTCTTTGTTTCAAGTAGACATATCAACATTATAAGCAAAGAATTTAATCCTAGAATGTGTGATTATAAACCCAAAGTTGAAAGAATTTAAATTGAACTCATTGGGTCATTAAATCGAACACATGGTGTATACGATCGTTTCAACCATTTAAAGCTTACAAGACTTCCCATTAGTGTGTACACCAACTACAATAGTTAACCACTTGATAATGACAAATAAAAATGCATTTAGTAACAAAAACATAATTTCAGGACTTTACCTAAACTACTCGTTCTATGCATATGATTATATCAAAATCAAGAAAGTTCGGACAACTTACCAAGTTTGAGAATGCAAAGGATTGAGAAGACACTTGGATATGCAACACAAAGCCAAAATTTGGAGAAAATTTTGAGAGAATTTTAAAAGAGGTGTGTGTGAGAGAATGACATTCGGATGGTCACTTAAACAGATTTAATTGTGATCATGGTCATAGTTTCGCGATCGCGGGCATGCGGAGTTTGTGATCGCAGAGGCACAGGCCGCGGTCACGGTAACTGAGACCAAAAATCAGGTCTCCTACACTTCTCAGCTTAGTCCCAATCATGTCAATTTCACAACTCCCTTTTTCAATTTTAATCAAAACTTCTCCTAGCGCCACCATTTCATGGATTATGCATAAATAAATGCAAAAAATAAAATCTACTCTATCATGCATAAAATAAAAGGATACAGGCCACTTTTCGTGGAATGATGAAGTGCCTCCCATCGAGCGCTTAGTTTAACGTCACGGCATGATGTCTCTTCCTCGTCCTTTTGTGCTTCCACTTAGAAGATTTGAATTTTTGTCCTAACTTTCGTTTGCTATGTAATGAGCGGCAGAGGGACAGAAGATTCAAATCTTCTAGGATAAAACTTGGAAGATGCGAGAAAATGACGATGGAGCTTCGATCTCGCCATTTTGAATACTTAAACCTTTTACTCAATTTGACATCGAGCTTTCATTTTGGATCCTTGGGCAAAGGTGAAGGCATTAATAGACCACTAGTTGCACATCAGAAGTTAAAGGCCTTGGCCATTAATGGTGGGGCTTCTATGTGCTCTTTTGGAGTGTCAAATTCCAAGATGTAGGGATTGTACTCCTTCTCTTCATAATCCCTCATTGGCCTAGGTAGATGGATTCTCATCACATCCACTAAGCATAATGTTGAAAAGTGGTTTGAATGAGGTCTAACCTCTAACTCCGGAATTTCCTCCTCCGTAGCACTTTCACCCCAAAATGAACTAGAGTCTTCATAAGAGATGTGCCTTGATTCTTCTTTGACTCTAGTACCGTTCCTTTTATTTTAACATTTTTCATATCATTTGATTCGGATGATTGGGAAATCACCGAGGATTCTTCACTACCAAGCTCATCATCATAGCTTGGTTTCTCTTCTTGATTTACCTTTTCTTGGGAAATGGGCATGATAATGATATTTGCAAGGTTTGTTTCCTTGCCCATTTCCTCTATCCTGACAGTTTCCCTTTCAAATGCCTCATAAGATTGATACATTTCTTGCACATTCTCCCCCGTGGTAGTTACCTGATCTAAAATAATTTAAAGTATTGGTTCAAGACTAATAGACCCGATATGTTGCTCTTCCTTCTCCTCATCATAGTACCTATCAAACTCATATAAAGAACTAGCAACTCAGTTACTATAATAGCAGGAGGGGGTATTTGGGCAATCACTCTAATATCTATTTTGAGCACCACACAAAGAACAACCATACTTCTAATAGGATTAAGATGGTGATACCATCTCTCTCCGGGGAGCATAGTTATAATCTCTCCTAAAGTGAGGTCCATTACAATATGGACGTGGGTCGTCAAGATAGGACTTCCAACTACCAAAATTATATTTGTCGAAAGATTCCACAGAGAAAAGTAAAAGAAAATAAAAATCTACCTAACACGAGAAACAAAAGAAAATCGCAAACACATATTTACAAGCTTGAATTCAAGCAAGTAAGCTAAAATTTCAAACTAACTTGATATGGCAAATTATTCCCCGGCAACGGCGCCATTTTTTATAATGCTCAACTTACACATCAATTTAAGTGCAAGCCGGTCATCGTCAATATATTTACCCAACTTTGGAGTCAGGGTCGAATCCACGAAGAACAATGCGAATGGCGATTGAGTCAATTCAAAATAATGGATACTAGTTGAATTCTTATCAATAATATGAGAAGATAAAAGTGGGGGAGATACATATTAACACTAATATTTTTTTGGGGGGGTTTTCTAGTATAAATTTGGGGCTACGAATAATTAGAGTTTTATCAATTAGGCACGGATCTTGGGATTATGTATTACTAAGGGGAGCAACATGTATAGGCTTATAGTCAACATCATTTTAGTAGATCAAGTATGGATAGGTTCGGTTATCGATTTGGATGCTAGTCTTTCAATAAAACATCAAACTTTCACCCATTGATTCTGTCGAATACCTAATGGGTGTGTTCAACAATTAGTAACAAAACCTTAATTTAGGCATCCCTATGTCTAGGATAATACCCATGGTATAGTCTACATCACAATCACTCTTATATCTAAGACAATGAGAATTTAGCAAACTACACACTTAATTGTCTACCATTGCTTTGGTCTCCACATCCCTCTTTCAAGGATGATATGGATTCCTAAAGTTCACCCAAAACTCTTCTTTCGAAGATGGCTTAGAGCTTTCTAGAGTATGGAGCTTTCACCCATCAAACCTATATGGGTATTTGGGGATTTCACCCACAAATCCCAACCAACTTGGTCAAGCAATGGTAAAACTCATCAGCATGAACTACTAAATAGAATCCAACAACAACAAACCACACACACTTTAATCCCTATTCACACATAACCCCAAGAGAGAGATCTAGCTACACATAAGATAAACAAGCAAAGATATACCCATAATCTCCATTGAAATGATTTATTGAAGACTAAGTGAATGTTACTTCAAACTCTAGACTCCCATAAATCTCCAATAGAAGTGAGTTATTCCTCCACTTAGAGGCTACTCCAATGTATTCTTCACCCAAAATTTATACAATATTTTCTTCTCCAAGTATGGAGGCTACAAACCCTAGAACAATGTCTAAAAAATTAGGGAAGATGGAATATGTTCAATGAATGAGATGCTTAGGGTTTGAGTCCTTTTTTGTCAAATTTGGGATCAGACACGTGCATTTACAATTCTTCCCTTGGGCTGCAATTCTCCGCCATGCTACGATCTCATAGGTATGGCCGCGACTGCGGTCAATTGACCTTTTTGACTTAACCGCAATCGCGGTCCTCAAACCGCGACCGCGGTAACTGAGGCTAGTTTAGCACCAGGTCTTCAGCTGCACTTTTTTTCCTCCCACATCTTTCTATCTCATCAACTATGTGCCTGTAAAATATGAATATTAGTACATTCAATCACAATTATGTCTCATTTATTCATTCAAAACATGGTAATGTGCACAAATGTTGAGTGCAAATGAGTGGTAAAATCACCATTCATCAATGACCAAGTAGCATACCCTATCCATCATCTTGAACCTTGCATAGAATCGGTTCAAACTTTGATCAAATTTTTCTATAGAAAGATCCCTCATATTTTGCTTTAGATCACAAGAAGAGTTTAAACCTCTTCTAATTGATCATCATCTACATTCGAGGTTGCTTCATCATGCCTAAAATTAGGCTCCTCAAATTTTATTACATTCTTAGCACAAAATCCATCACACAAGATCACATTTGACCTTATTTGAGGACATTCTCTAGCAATATGTTCTTCGCCCTTGACATTTACAGCATCAAATGATAGAAGGAGAAGAAAATTGAGGTATATAATGATTACCTCCATAGACTTGGTATTTCCTTTTTGTATTGTAGTTAGCTTGAATAGCTTGACTTTTATCTTGGAACATTGGAAGAATCACCATGTTGTCACCCATATCTCGATTCGAAATAACTTAATCACCATATTGATTGCTTCGATCTTCATATTTTTCTTCGTCATTCCTATACCTTTATTCATTATCCTATTTCTCTTGGTTCATACAAAAGCCTTTAGGTCCTCTTGGAGTTTCTGTTTGAAAACCAACAAAAGCATTGGATGGGGAAATTCTTTAAACATTCAGAAAGGCTTAGAGATAGTTGATTCATCCTATTAGACCAAAGTAGTCAGTCAAAGAAAAAGGTGCATGGTTTCTAATCAGGGGTTCACCATCACACTTATACTATTTCTGCCATCACCGGATTAGAATTCATTTTTTGAAAGATCCTGGTTTTCATACTTTAGTGGATCTCTAATATCCTCAATTTTTGTTCGCCCAAGATAAAGAGTTTGATTTCAAATTTAATAATTATCTATCGGGGTTAATCTATTCATATTTCTCATCATAAATGAGGGTTTTGATAATAGATATTTTGATAAGGTATTTGTAGGTAGTGTTGTTGGGTTGGAACATTGGGTACATACAAGGAGGCATGTGATACATTTTGTGGAGGCGTTTGTCTTCTAACTTGGTTTTCCACAAAAGAATGACTCCTTTGAAGTGGATGATATGGTTGTGTATTTGGATATGGTATGACTTGTCTAAGTAGCCTGGATTCATTCAGAATGTAGATTGAGGGTTGCTTTGATTCCATTTTAATTCGGGCTAGTGTAGATTGGATTCTTGACCCGAGGTCCTTCATGTTCTCTCACTTCGACTTGTCGTGGGGAAACTCCTTTATCTCATACTATCCCTCCTTCTCACCCCTTATTCCATACCTCCAAACCTTCTGTTCGTTCCAACCACCCTTCTATTTTCAGTGGTCACTTGCCTTGACATTGGCATATGTCCCCATATTGTTCACCGAACTCTTCCTCCATGATTATAAAGAAAGTGCTTAGATACGTACCTAGAAAACTCAACACACGAGGTTAGTAATAAAATTCTCACATTACTCGTATGTAACTATGAACTCACATGCACGGCTTCTTCTAAAGATTGCTTGCGAACTAACTATGCTCAATTAATTCACCGTCACCTATCTTTGTGGTGGAGTAGATTCACCGTCACCTATCTTGAAAGAAGGAAGGCTCAAATAAAGCTAAAAAGGTGTGAATCAAGAAAGTTATCTATGAATTATGACAAAAAAAAACTAGAAGAAAAAAAGTACAAAAAATTTTGGACTAAAAAAACTAAGTAATAAAAGTAGGAGAAATTACTTATTGTTACTTAATTTGATGAATCTAAGAGATGATTTGATGTTTAGAAACTAGTTAACAAGTAATTAAAGATTTAATTAGTTGTATGTAGTAGAGAAATAGAAGAAAAAATGTAGAAAAGAATGTAGGAAGTTTGGACACTTAGAAAAAAATCTGGGGGTTGTTTTCTAGTTTGGACGTTCCAGCAAACGTTTGTCCCTTCATACGACGTTGACTGCTTAGATGTTGTGTTGGTTTCTATCGCGGTAGACATGTGGTTGTTGCATTGGTATTGACTCGTTGAATTGCTGATATGGCAGTTCACGTGGAAAATCAATTTGATTTTTTTAAAATTTTCACTAGCGGACCCACAATACTTTGACCAGACTTGAGAAGATTTGAATCAAATACAGCCTTTTCTTCTTTTTTCTTCAAGACCAATTTGAAGACAACCAAAAATATCAAAAACACATAATAATCTCAACACTCTCAAATCCATAGAGCTGTCAAAATAGGTTGGCCCAACCCAACCCAATCCTAGTAGGCTAGAGAATTAAATGGGCTAAGACGGGCTATCCCTTTTAACTAAATGACCTTTAAAATAGTGGCCAACCCAGTCCTAAATGGGTTGCGGGTTGGATCGGGTTGACCCTTCAGAAAAAATAAAAATTACTCAAAATATGATAAACGAAAATATTGTAAGTCCTAGACTGTCACCAACTTTATGATTTCACTTTAATATGTCTCCTACTAGTTATAAGCATGTTAAAGGCATCTTACTTATACCTTTAAGGGTTGTTAGGTTGGGAAAGAGTTATCCTGGGATAACTAATCTCGAAATAAGTTATTCCATTATGTATACGGATAATTTATCTCATCACTATGGTGTAAATAGTGCGATAAATAATGCCGGTACTAACTAATATCTCACACCAAACATGGAATAAAATATTCCTTTATTTTATCTCGGACTATTTATCCCTCATACCTTACACCAAATGACCCCTTAGTTGTAATTAACTCATGGCATTTACTGTAATAGGCAAAAAAATAATTATTAGCTACAAATTTCATAGAAAAACTCTAATATGGTTAAGATAATAAATATAGATATACATAAAGTATCTATATAAAAAAAGCAAAATTATAACAGAAGAAAGTCTAAATTTAAAGAACAGAATATTGCATTAAGCAAAGACAACAACTACTAAACCATCACGAGTAAAAGCAACTTTTTGAAGTTCACAACTAAAAGAAGCTTAACAACCATTTCAAACACACACTAAGAACTTTCAAAAAATTAGTATCAACCAAAGAATGGAGAAAAAAATAAGTAGCTAGTTAGAAAAGATTGACAAAATTCTAATTCCTAATAAATAAATGACCAACTTAAAAATATTTAATAATTAGTTTTAATGTCTCAGCTCATGGGTTGGCCTTTGAGGTTGACGGGTTAGGCCTCTGAGGCAGACGGGCCAAGTGAGACTGGCTTATAAGCCTCATTTCTAAATGGGCTGAAAAAACTTAGCCCAACCCCACTTAATTAAAGGGTTGGGTTGGGCCGGCCTCACGGGCCAAACCCATATTGACAGCTCTACAAATCAACTTGAAATTGGCTCAAAATTTAGGATTAGTTTTTCCTCGACGTAAGGAGCAAATTTCAATGATTTTTAACCCTCAATCCTAAGCCGAAATTAAATTCATTTTCAATATTTAAAGAATACCATGAAAATTCACAAATTCAACTTCAATCAAACGAGCTTCGATTAATATGAAATTTTAAGCACAAGTCCCCTTCAATACTACAAACAAACTCCAATAATTTCTATGCTCTAATTTAAAACCAGTTGCTCCTGAAAATTAAACTCACTTGCAATTTCTTCAAACCATGAAAAACACCATGAAGATCAAAATTGATCCTAATGAAATATAACTCCATTTGCCTTCTCCGAATTTCAATTGACTAGAAAAAAAAGTCTAATACATTTGAACCTTCAATTTTGCCTTCATCAACAAACCCACTTCACCTTCTTCAAGCTTTTTCAAGCTCAGCAATGGTGAAATTTTCAAACAACTCCAAATCAAGTCGAATTTCAGATTTAGGCCCTTAAACACTAAATAAACATGAATCTAGTGTTAGAAGCTCAAACAAAACACGAATATGCATGATTTTCTTACTCTTTTTCTCGGATTTTTAAATTTATGAACCTAGGACCTAAGAATTGATGGAACAACTCTTAAAACTTATGCTTTGATACAAAAATAACAACGAACCTAGTCAAAAACTAGAATCAAAATATGAAAAATTAAAATAAAGAAAAGGGTATATGTATTTAACGAAATTCAGTCAGATTTATGAGCAACAAAGGACTATATACCTTCACCACTCAACTGAATCCAATCAAACAACTATAGTTTTGACTCAATCGAAGACGAGAAAATCAAATTGAATCCACAAAGAGGGCAACTTGATGATTGATTAAGTTAGAAGAAGTTAATACGAGCAATTTAAAGAATCCACGCTAAACACTCAATCTATGATTATCAACTAAGAATTACACTAATGCTAGGCTTCACCTAGAGAAACTACAAGTTGAAAGCTCTCAAATATTCAATTCATAAAAATCTCATCATCATAATCCAAGGAAGAAAATATACAAGGCCACTATTTGTAGCTATTGCCACACAAAAATAGTCTATTACAAAAATAACTCAAAAGTGATTGTTTTAGAAATAACCCAGAAGGGCTCTTCTTGATTTGCCCAAAAGACATCTTGATCCATGACCTTGTGTATTTATTGTTTCATGACTTCCTCCGACCTCCAAAGGATTATCCATATGTGGAAGCCCTTCCTAATATGTCTAAAGCTACCCATGTTCGTATTAGGTATGTATAAATTTTGCTAAATTACAATTATAATAGACATAAATTTATAACTTTAGAATTTAATGAGAAAAAACTTAAGAAGTTGAATATACGTAATTTAAATTTTGAATCTACCTCTATTTAATTCAATTCAATTCAATCTTTTTAATCTGTTGGTTTAACCTGGTGTTGGAGTAGGGTAATTATTTGAAAAAGTCAATTTAATTATTACTCATTCCATTTCATATTATACTTGGTTCATGTTGATCTGACACATCTCTTATAAATTTTTTAACTAAGAAATATATTTTACTATATTAATCTTATAATTGAAGCATTGAAAGTCTAAATGTAACTATTATTCCCTTTGTTCGGGATTACTTTTCACTTATTTTCTAATTGAATCTCTGCTTTTACTTGTCATTTTTGACATATCAAAGCAAGATATTTTTTTTTCTATTTTACCTTTACATTAGTTATTTATTCTCCAAACTAATTTCAAGACACAATAGTAACCATCGATTAATAGGAACACTATGGTAACCATAGTCATATTAATAGTTGTTTTCTCAATGGGTCGTGTCAAGTCAAAATGTGACAAGTAAAAATGAATGAAGGGAGTACTATTTCATTTAGTTATTTAATCCTAAGGGTAGAAAGAAAAAAATGTAATGAAATTCTCTTTATTTTATAAATTGGATAAGCAAATTGAAACAACTATTTGATATGAGAGTCAAATTATATGAAATGTGATAAATAAAAATGCACGGAAGGAGAGTACTACTCCCTTGGTCCTATTTTATGTGGCACCCGTTGACTTGACACGACACAACAACAACATGCCTAATGTATTCCCAAAAAGTGAAATCTCGAAAGGGTACAGTGTACCCAGTCCATACCACTACCTCAAATAAAGTAGAAAGGTTGTTTTCGATAAACCCTCGACTCAGGGAAGATAACAATATAACAAACAAGAAATATAAAAATAAACAATAAAATAAGATAACACATCCCTAGATATACAAGAAAGAAGGTATTTGCCAACAAAATTTTCGTTGCCATATATTGAATGTAGTTGCAAAAAGTACTTTTGGCCACAATAAAAAGTTGTTGCATATTATTGCAATAACAGCCAATGCGAAAAGTTTTCGTCACAAACAAAACAATTGTTACTAAAAGCCAACTTAATGCAACAAAAAATATTATTGCAATAAGTTATATTTTGTTGGTAAAACATCATATAGTTGTTGCTCATAAAGATATTTAGCAACAAAAAATTATTATTGCAGCAAATTAAATTTTTTCCAATAATAATTTTTGTTGTTGCAAATAAGTTGGCATAAAAATTAGTCAACTATCATATAGAGTTTGAGCAACAATTGTTATTGTTGTAGATATTTAAAATTTGTGGACTCTTCAATAAGAATTCAAATTCTGTTAGAGTTCTAGAATGCTACTTTATCCTAAATCTCGCCTATTTAAAGGGTAACATGTTTCCTGAAATAGGCATCTTGAATATCCCATAAGTTGATGGGTATTCGTAAAAAGATCGACATCTCCAGTATCCCACAAATTCATGAGATATTCACAAAGAGATCAAAGATCTTCAAAATCCCAATAAACTCATGGGATATTCATAAAGATCAAGACATTCACAAAGAGATCAAAGATCTTCAAAGTCCCAATAAATTCATGGGATATTCATAAAGATCAAGACATCTCTAGTATCCCACAAATTCACGGGATATTCACAAAGAGATCAAAGATCT
>NC_061111.1:158931281-158941072 GCF_002878395.1 Capsicum annuum | reverse complement strand
AAAGTCCCAATAAATTCATGGGATATTCATAAAGATCAAGACATCTCCAGTATCCCACTAATTCACGGGATATTCACAAAGAGATCAAAGATCTGAAAAGTTCCAATAAATTCATAGGATAATCATAAAGATCAAAGCATCTCCAGTATCCCACAAATTTACGGGATATTCACAAAGAGATCAAAGATCTTCAAAGTCCCAATAAATTCATGGAATATTCATAAAGATCAAGACATCTCCAGTATCCTACAAATTCACGGGATATTCACAAAGAGATCAAAGATCTGTAAAGTCCCAATAAATTCATAGGATATTCATAAAGATCAAAGCATCTCCAGTATCCCACAAATTCACGGGATATTCACAAAGAGATCAAAATCTTCAAAGTCCCAATAAATTCATGGGATATTTATAGATCAAAATTCTTTCTTCTTGATAATCAAATACATCAAGAAGATCCACAAAACCTCCTTTCATGGAGATCAAATCCAAATACTCCTACGTTCGAGAAATATGCCACTAACGGTCCTCAAATTACTGAGAAATTCATATCAAATTCTATGTTCGAGAATAAGCCACTAACGGCCCTCGAATTACCGAAAAAATCAAGAGAGAAGAATCAAGGGAGGAACAAATTTGTAACCACAATCAATAAAAAATTCTTGTTTCTTCATATTTTTGTTTGTGGTTAAAATTTATTTTTCGTGAACGAAAATTTGTTGAGAACAATTGTGACTATAAATTACTCTTGCCAATTAATACTTTGTGCAGTACAATTTTAGCAACTACTTAAGATTAGTTGCCATATATATATGTCACACTTCTTCTAGAATTTTTGAAATGTATATATAAATAATAAATTTATATATATTGTACCAAGGACAATAAATAAAATAAATAAATTAAATAAATCATCTCAAAAAGATAAATACTCCTAAAAAAAATATATGTTTACTCATAATAGAAAGTAACTTAAAACATTATACCTAGGATCACTAACTTTTAATCTAAAATATGAAGTTTCTTCCAATAGCCTGTGCTTTACCAACCATATTGCCTTGGTTACACATTTTCATCCTATAAAAACGAAGAATATAATTAAATTTTGATACAAGAATATGAAGAAGTGTATAAGTATATATACAAAAAAAATTATATGCAACTACAATATATAAATGCAAGGTTATAGAAAAAAATAGAGTAAATGCAACATAGCAGTTCCATGGAAGTTAAACACAAATTCACATTTACAAGATATACTACTTTGATTGAACACATGACTTCCAAATTGTGTAATTACACACCTTCTTTTGAGACACGTACTAACAAACATATACCAAGCGTAATATCATAAGTGGAGTTTATGAAGGGTGACCCTTATCTGTACCTTATTTATTTCTAATAGATCGGTTCAACTAAAGGAAACTATATAGACAATGCTGAATTTTTTAAAAAATATTTGTGAAATTTCTTGGGTGATGTCTTCCTGTATAAGAAGGTTTATTGAAAGATTGGCAAACACAAAGGGTACCTAAAAGACTGAAGCAGATACGAACTACTAACCTAACACTAGCAAGAGTAATAAAAAACTAGATTAACTGATACATTAAGCAACCAACACTTACAATTATGGCGAAGTTCTTTTTATGTGGTGTGTCCAATAATGTTGTTGAGTAGCAAACACAATCCCATATCGGAAAAATAGAGAGAACATGTCTAATATTTAAAGTGTCACCCGACTGCACTAGTATGAGGCTTTTTGGGAGGTGTCCAAAAACAAATCCGTGAGGGCTTGGCCCAAAGCGGACAATATCCTACTAGTGCGGAGTTACACGCGATCCCAACAAGTGATATTAGAGATCAGGTTCGGATGTGTCGGAATGGTGACCACCGGTTGGTGAAAAGTTCCCGGTGTAACGACAAGACTGGTGATTTGCAGGTGGTGCCTTGAGTCGAAAGTCTTCCCGGTGAGTGGTGGTCAGGTGGCATGTGCCTTGTGTCGAAAGTCTTCCTGGTGAGTGGTGGTTAGGCAGCGTAATGGCTGTACAAGATGTTTGGCATATCATGTGAAGTGACCTAGTAGTTGAGATCTACAGTTGATGCCTCGTATCGAAAGTCTTCTTGACAAGTGATGGTCAAACGACGTGTCCCACTAGTTGGTAGTGGCGGTACGAGGAGGTCACAAGTGATGTGGTCTTGGTTTGAGGGGGTCATTGAACATGTCCAATATTTAAAGTGTCACCTAACTCCACTAGTATGAGACCTTTTGGGAGGTGCCCAAAGACAAATCCGTGAGGGCTCGGCCCAAATCGGACAATATCATACTAGTGCGGAGTTACACACGATCCCAACAAATGTGTCATCCTTGTTGATTTTAATATACCAACATTTTAGATCAACTAATTTAAACAAGTACGTCCGTCATGTATATGCTCTAAGCAAGACGAGCACTAATTATTGATAATGTATGTATGGCAGAAAATTGTAGCCAAATAACAATATTTTAACATATATAAAGATTGATTCAAGCAAAACAGACATACTTGTATACAACCAACCAGAGTTTTACTATTATATGAATCAGATGAAGTATTACAGATTTATTATTACATGAATCAGATGCAGTATATTACCACAATATTATCCATAACACTTGCAGGACTTGCATCATCTGAATTACTTGAAGTAACAACAATGTTGAAATGGCGGCAGAAAGTCTAGTCTGTTAAACATAGAACAACTAAAAAATTTAATATGATGGAAGTACGATAAATTATTATAACATCAAAAGTGAATTGCAAGTTTTCTCCATTAACAATACACAAAGTAGTTTTCAGACTGCTTCAAACAAGCGAAAAATTAAAAGTATTGTACCTTAATCTAAGTAAACAACCTCCCAACCCTACAAAGGTAGGAGTAAGGTTTACGTACATCTTACCCTTCCTAAACCTCATTTGTGAGACTATACCGAATATGTTGTTGTACGTAAAGCATGACACAGTAGTCTAGCTGATCAATTTAAAGATAACTGAGATAAGCATGTATTCTTACCCACTATTTGAAGCTTATATTTTAAAACAATATTCTCAATGCCAAGAATGAAGACAAAAAAGAGTCATAAGGCACCGGGTTGGGTGTATGTGCAAGGATATTAATAGTTAAACAAAGATGAACTCTAGTAATGACATCATTTGTTGCCTTCTAATCCCCCTAATAGTGGTACTCAGTTACACTCTTTAACTACTTTAAATGACTCACTCTTCACTGTCTTTTTTGTCCATGTACTAAGAGCTTTAGTTATTACTTTAACTGAGATGCACTCCTTCAGATTACCTCTATTGGCACTTTAATAAGAATTGACAAAGTGACTGACATTAGATCACAACCTAATTTTGCTAAAGTTATGGTGAAAGTTGATCTAGTTATTCAAAGGAGGGATTCAGTTTGAATTGGTATTAAAGGGAAAGAAGGCCAAGAAACGGGTGTTTTTTGGTCAGATACACCATTTTTGGTTATTGATTTGATTGTAAGCATCAAGGACACATTGATAATGAGTTTGATTGTGAAAGACAAGGTTGTTTATATCAATAGAGTCAAGTAAATTTCTAAAGGGAGCTCTAAAGTGGATACCACCAGAGCTATGGTTCAGCAGACTCAGGAGAGTGATCATACAAAAACTAGTAAGGCCCTCGAAACACAAATCAAAAGGAAGGTGGTTCAATTCCAAAATATACCAAATCTGAAGCAGAATAACGTTAACAACAAGGGCAAGGAGAAGGAGGATAGCAACCATTATAATACTACTATTCCAAAGATAAAGGTAACAAGAAGACCAAGTTGGATTTAAATAGAACAACCTGCCCAGTGAAATCCCACAGTTGAGGTCTTGGAAGAGTAACGCGTACGCAGACCTTACCATTACTTCAGCAAGGTAGAGAGGCAAAGTTGGGTCTCAATACAAATGTAAAGTAAAGGAGCAATATTGCAAATAGACAAAGGATTCAAAAGGGGATAAGATCTAACTTGAACAAGAACAATCAACTGAAATGGGTGGCCAACGCCTTCATCCATCAAGAATACGATGCATAAGGTAGATCAAATTAATGAAGAGCTATTAATATAAGAGAAAGAAATTGAAATTACTAGAATATGAGCAACAATTCTAACTTTATCCTCAATCTTCATATCTTTCTATTGTTATTTTCGTTTGTACTTCGGATACACAGAATCAGTATATGCAGAACAATAACTTCAACTAGAGTTTAACTATAAACAAGAACACAATGAAGTATATCAAATATCCTCAACACAAGATCAAAATGACCTTTTCAAAAGGTGTATTTTATTCTTTCAGAAATTAAGATGAAATAGAAAATAACCAAGTCGTCCGAATTCACGGAGTTTCCTTAAGGAAATAATTTCCCTCACTGTACCCGAGGTTGTGGAATTTTTCCTCCCAGGATAAAATGGCTAAACAAACCAACTGTAGCGGTACCTCAAACGATTGGAATATCTTCAAACGCACAGAACGTTTTGATTGATCACACAGAGTAATTTGGAAGACAAGAAGTAATTTTGTATTCTGAAATTTTCGTTTCAAAACCTGTGGAAGAAAACAGGTTTTTATAGCCATAATATGCCTCTTCTGAAAAGAGGCAATGGTTCACTTCAAACGTTGCACCTTTTCTGTAAATTCATGTATGTTCATCAAGGAGTGTGTTTGTTCCGAAACAGTCATGTCAGTTCACGAAACATTATGTCATTTTCAGAAGGGTTGCATCCTTCTGAAACTAAACATCAGTTCGAAACATTTCTTGTTCAAACCATTGCATCTGTTACTGTTTCACTGTTACAAAATGCTGCATGTATATATATGGAGTTCCGAAACTCTGCAGTAAAAATTTACTGCATTTTTCCTTGGCATTCTTCTTAATTCAAATAAAGTTTGTCCAAAAAGATAGATCTCATCGATCATTTTCCAAATCCAAATCCAAAGCCGAGCGAGAGACGACGACAGTGCGAGGCATTTCTTATTTCTTGTCTCACTTACCATGTGGAGTAAGCATTCTTATTATAAACACTCCAAAGTTCCCTTCTCCCAGCAATGTGGGAGAATTAGTGAACTTTCCAGTTTCGAGTACACTTTCTAAATTGGGTGTCTCCTTTCCTCCACCATTTTCCATTTTCCATTTTCCATTCACACTTCATACACACTTTGAACCCAACATCTACTTAATGACATGTCCTTGATCAATTGAAGTTTTGGCATGTCTTGTTTAATTACCTCCATAAGTTTTTTTTATGGTTTACATCTCTACCTTACCTCTCCTAATTCTTGCTACAACCAACCTCTTGAACCTCCTAACTAACAAATTCACACCTCCTCTTCAAATATCTGAAACCATCTCAGTCTCGCTTAGTGATCTTGTCAAACATCTACGTAATGAAAAGTTGAAATTCAAGATTAAAACCATAAAAATAAAGAATATTCAGTATCATCAGAACAATATTTTGTATCATTAGAACACTTTCCATGTTATTTGCTAACATTATTCAACGATTTAGTTTCTATCTTCATTAGCAGAATTTATACTACATCACAATTTTTAAAAAAATTTGACACCACAATTGTAAGATTACCAAGAGAAGCAACACTACATCTTCAATTACTTGTTAAAAAGTATTCCCTCTATCTCACTTAGTTCAACAAAAGTAAGTCTAGAACACTAGTCTGTTTGAACCACATATTCTGAAATCTCAACAATGTCTTGAGTTGTTTTGGGAGAATGGAAGTAATCAACATATCTTTTTCCATCCGACAAAATAGAATAAATTTCCGATGTCCGCTCAACAGAAATGACTGCAATACTCAATCCTAAACAATCCTAGCTTCAAAATTAGGTATATCATAATTTTAATCACCAGAAGATTTCGATAAAGATTAGCGGCAGCTTTTCAGAGCTTGAAAAAGTTGGCAAATTAAAGAGATGCAAAGACAAGAAAATAAGTAGATAAAAACAAACAGGAAAACCAAAAAAGCCTTTCGCAATATGAGTTACCTTGACGAACAAACGTAACTTACAAATTGGAGCCCTAATCGCATGAGGGAAGGCCAACTCGTTCAAAGCTCCAATTGACGAAGAGAGAAAAAACTAAAATAACTCAAAGTAAAGAGGGAAAATTCAGCAAAAAGGGAATCCCGCTTCTGCTTTTCCTAAAATTTGAGATAAAGGTACAGTTTTTTCGCCACAAATCAACAAAGGTGTGGAGAAATTTAAGTATTTTACCAACAACAAAAATATAGAGTTTGGCTAATGTATTTATATTTAAATTTATTTTATTAATTCATAATATATAGCAACAAGAATAAAGGTTTTGGCAACAAGAAAAAGTTTGTTATGAAAAGTTCCATCATATGGCAACAATAAACTTAAGTTGTTTCCAATTATTAAATTTTGGCAACAATATTATAGTTGTTGGTAAAAAATTGTTGCGAATTTTGTGTTTTCTTGTCGATAATTAAAAGACAATCCACCGATAGAGTAATACTATAAACTATCTATTCAAAATCACAAACATTATCAGAATACTATGAACAAGAAACTACCGTACAGGCACAGATACAAAAAAGCACCTCTCCCTACAGTTACGGACGCGCTCCTACCCACTAATTCCTCTGCCCTAATTTGTGTCCTTCACACGTACTATCAAGGGTCATGCCATCCCTATTTAATAATTCTTTTTTTGAAACTTGTGATCTAAAACATTGCTTAAATATTTTTGTAGATATAAATCATTTCATTAAGGATAAAAGAGAATTTTAGAGTTCGATTGTTTTTTCTAATTATGGTAAAGTGACTCTTTATTGGACGTGCTAAAATATTTATCAAAATATTGAATTAGTTATATTCAAGGGGGATATGATAAAACTACCCCTTTAATTACTATTTTTTGACCAATGTGTCAAGTCAACAGTGAACAACTATTGATGGACGGAATATTATATCATCCTCATTATTTTAAAGGTCTCTTTAGCCATGTGAGATGAAATCATGATTTGAAATCATATAAAAATGAAGTCAAAGTTTTGTTTGGACATGCAATTTTGAATTTTAAGTTGTATCTTTTTCTTTATAAATAAAAAAGCTCACACTTTATACAATCTTATCAAACAAGCAAACGTTCATAACAAAAGTATAATACACTATCACTAAACTATTCTAAAAGATATATATATATTTATTGATCAAATGATAAATTTGGCGAATAATAAATGATAAAGTAGTAATTGATTTGAAGTAATGCTAATTTTTTAACCGTTTAGCCATGAAAAAAAGTTGAAGTTGAAGTTGAAGTTGTGTTTGACCCTATCTTTTTGGAGAGATTTTTACATTGTAAAGGTGAAGTTGAAATTAGAAAAAAAGTGAAAATAAGTTAGACTTGTTTTCACTTTTTCAAATGACACAATACATAAACATGTCCTAACTTAGCTTTAGATCACACCTTTGACATCTAACTTTGGGTGTGCACAAGTTGACACTTAAATTAGTATAAAGTAGAACATGTAAATACATATGTCCTAGATGGTGTCCTACATAGTCAATTCTTATCCTACATGACGTCATACGTGTATTATGCCACATATAGGATGTGTATATACTTGTTCAACTTTATACGTTTAAGTGTCTACTTGTGCACATCCAAAGTTGAAGGTCATAAATGTGATTTGAGGGTAAGTTAAACTGCATATTTACGTATTATGCCTTTTAAAGTAGAATTTCAAGTTGTATGTGAAGTTTTTATGATCAAACATCATTTTTAATAAAATGAAAAAAAAATCAAAAAAATATATATATTTAAAGATTGTTAATAGTAATAATGTGAACTATAAATTTTATTTACATATGAAATAAATGATTGATGGATATAAATGGTGAGATTTATTTTATAAAATATAAACTTGTGGGTTAATTTTTGTATTTGAAAACTTTTAACTAATGATTTGAAATTTCAAATTATATTTTTTAAAGAACTTGAAATTTTATGTCATGATGTAAAATTATAAACATGAAATCAAATGTTCAAACGCTTACCTAAGTATAAGGCCAAACACATCGTGTAACAATTCGAGACTACCCCCTAGTCGTCACACGGTGCTTACGACCCCGAAGGACCACAAGCTAACCCATGAATGATATCTATTGTGAGCACTGAATAATAATACTGTAATTAATGCGGAAAATGGGCTGAAATGCCATAAGGTTCATGTAACGCCCCAAAAACGGGTCCCGGAGCATCACACGGTGCTTGATTCTACAAGTAGCCCCAAACTAACCCTTTGAGTCATTTTCATTCAGTTCAACACAAATCAACGGGGGTTCCATAAATAACCCTCAAATATCAACAAAGTAATCATCATCCAAGAATAAAAGAATTTCAGAAAGATAACAAAATACGACTTATTAGTCAACTCCCAACATCTATACTAGTCTGACAAGCCTCTAAGAAAATCAATAAAACGAGTGAGCCATTGAGACATGCCCCAACTGACTCATACTCAGTTATCAAATGTAAACAATTCCGTAAAACCAATATCAGACATCACGTCCTCGAAACATGAGGACTCACCACAACAGAGGATGTAGAACAGCGTGCCCGACGAATCACTGTTGAACCTGGAACTGAGCACCTGTGCAACCCACATTCGAAGATGTGGGTCAGTACCATGGAAAGGAACCGAGTATATGAGGGTGTATACAGTTGTATAAACCTCATCATCATAAGTATTTATAACAAATATGCAGGATGTATGAAAGACTCACATAACCCGAAGAAAATCATTATAATCATGAGAGGATGAAATAAGTATAATAACACATGTGAGTCATCATATAATTTGTCAATTACTTTCAGTTCATCAAGAATATCAATTCTCATAAGGTAAATATCATTTAAATCTTTCGAAAGAATAACTTTCACAATTCCACTTTCAAATCACTTCACCATTCACCATAGACACAAGAAAACACACACACACTGGGAGATCCTATAACCGACATAAATCATGTGAGCTACATGGAGTCCAACGTACAACCCACGTTGGGGAGAGCCGTCCTATCCTTACCATCGGAGTAGGATTATCGATATCAAATCCACACAAACTAGTGATTACTATATAAATCAGTCTCAGTCTCACTCCTATGGGGGAACGTAGTTCTAGGGAAGTAAGGTCGCTTTATACCTCCCACTCGGTGCTAAAGATTTCTCCCAGACTTAGCTCAAATCATTTCAAAGACAATCCACAATAAAACAATTTCAGTAATATATAAATATACATCGGGAGCCATCATGCTTCCCATCTATCAAAATTAACCACGTTGTGGATTTCTTTCACACTCGAGTTCAAAACAACTCTATTAAGACCAAAAGGTCAAATCATTCAAAATATCTCAAATATTCAACATCAACGTGCTTATAACACACATTTTCTCAAAAAACACAATTTTCAATGGGGATTCACGATCCAAATATCAAAATCATGATAAATATCATTCAAGATTCATGCTTTATATCACCACACATGAAAATTCATCTTTCAAAATCATAGATATCAAGATTTCATAATAATCATCATAAGATATGGGTTCATGCTTCAAATTCATAAAAATCAAATAAAAATCATGCCTCTGTAAAGAAAATTACTTTTGGGCACAAGAACGAAAGAGAGTTTTTGTTGAAAAATCTCACATACCTTGAATGATGAACTTTAGATCGATACTCATTTTTGAGAT